>NW_027187327.1:5907305-5935633 GCF_028583685.1 Petaurus breviceps papuanus
ACACACACACACACACACACACACACACACACACACACACACACACAAGATATGCAGAATAATTTAGGAGTGGGGAAGGGTAGAGTACTAAAACTTAGGGGAACAGGAAAAACTTCTTAAAGGAGATGACACATTAGTTGAACCTCAAAAAGAATTAGGAATTCTAAATGGTGCAGGTCAAATGAATGAATGCCAGGCCTCGGGTCAGCTTGTGAAAAGGAAGAAACAGAGGTGGGAAAGGAAATGGTGTGTTAGAAGACATCAATATATCCAGTACATCTGAAAGGTATGTGTTGATGACTTCCTGAAACGAAGACTGAAACTTTAACTCAAACCAAATGCTTGATTTTCCAACCAGTATATCTTCCAGATTGCCTAAACTCCATTGCTGAGACTAAATGAAATTGACATTTCAAGTTTTAATGATCCCCTTTTGCACAGTCAGTAGAAAGGCTGAGAAAAGAAGTCACACTTTCCGTCTATGATTTTGGTACCTCCATTTTATCTTTTAAAAAAATTAACTAGAGGCACACTAGAAATAAGAGGTGAGGGGGGTGGGAGGAATCAACATGTTGAAACCTGGACAATGTTTATTGTGTCTCTCTAGTTAGAGTGTAGATTGTAAGTGTGTTTTACTTACTATGAGCTGGTGTCTATCTGAAATGAGTTTTATTTTTCATCTTAACCCCATGTGTAAGTCAATAATGGAGATGACTTCATTATTCATGAGGGAATAAATATGTTTGTTTCAATGGCTTAATACCTTTAAATGGAATTTTAGAAACACTTTATGTGGCATGGGATCTTTGACCATGCAAATGTCTCAAGTGTGAAAAAGAGTTAGTGTTCTTTGTTCTGAAGCCATATTTACGAACTTTAGAAGTCCTGGTAAGTAATAAAAGTAGATTATTAAGGGCACTTTTGGTAGTAAAAAAGGAGCATTGTGTAATAATATTGCTTCATATGTTGGATAAGATCCAGGAAAAAGCTATAAAACAAAAGTAATAAAATAAGAGCTGTCTTGGATCTATAGCCATAATGAAACCTTTATGAAGTTTATTGATGTCATAATTTATGGACTGTAATTCCAGATAGGAGCTAAATTGTTAAATGTATCAGTCAGCTGAAAAATAATTAGCTTGTTCCTTGTTGGAACATATAAAACATGGTGCTGATATGGCCGTTTTATGAAAAGCAATCAAAAGATTAGATGGCAGTATGCTGTCCATTATAAGTAATTGTTTACAGAAACTCTGTGAATGTGTTAGGTAGAAGGGAGAAAAGAGACAGTCCTTCCAGGAAAACCAAAATTGGAATCAGTTTATTTTGTTGCTAGAAATGATTTCAAGCACAAAGTGTGTTCCATTTTTTTTTAAACCTCTATCACAGGAAATGCCAATTTATTAAGGAATGACACTCATTTGTTGATAGGGAGAAACCATGATAAGTTTACTTCTATTTTCTCTCTTTTCTAATCTTTCCATTTCCCATTCTACTGAATTTAAGTAGACATTGAGTATTTAATAGTGTGCTAACCCTTAAAAAGAGCCTACCACTGACTGTAGGACTGAATCTATTACCACTTTCATTCTACAACTAAATGGAAGAGTTTAGTCTTTTAAATAGATCTGTTTAAAGAGCAGATTGAGCTTGGGGAAACCAGTTCTCCTAAACTTCTAGAAAACAATAAGATTTTAGTAATTTGTTTAGTTAATAATTCCAAATTGTAGTGTTACTAATTAGAGTGTGAGGTATTTTTGACCAGACATTTAATATGTATATCTGATGAGCTTTTAAATGAGCATTTCAGTCAATAAGCATTTATTATGCCCCTGCTATGTGCCAGGCAATATGCTAAGCACTGGAGATACAGAGAAAGACAAGAGGCAGTCCCTGTTCTCAAGGAGTTTGCAATCTATGATGATATCTAAGATGATAGAACTTACTTCTATTCACATGATTATATTGAGAGGGCATTTTCTGGTTGTTGTAACTTTGGACAATAACCAAATTAAGTCATGTATATTGATTATTTTACTATCCTTAAGGCACAATATGAATGAGGTCTATTATTATGAAGTATGTTGAGAGGAAGCATTGATCCCAGACATGTATATGTAAGGGTGAAAACTGTTTCACTTTGAATTCTCTTCTTGAAAGCTACTTTTTGGGAGGGAAAGTGAGAAGGGGAAGCTTTCCTTGTACTGTTGTGTGCTTTTTTTTCATTTTTCAAAAGTTTTTATTAATTTCTGATTTACATCATTCATTTCTGCCAGATTTTGAGTTACAAATTTACTCCCCGTTTTTCCCCTACCCACCGCCCCAGAATAGCAGTCCCACAGGATATCCCCTCCTCCAATCTGCTCTCTCCCATGTCTTCTTCCATACCCCCTTCGACTTTTCCAGTAGGGCATGGTGGATCTCTATGCCCCAGTGCCTATATATCTTATTTCCCAATTACATATAAGATAGTATTAATAATAGTATATATATATATATATATATATATATATATATATATATACATATATATTTAAACATTTGATTTTAAAACTTTGAATTCCAGATTGATTCCCCTCCTCCCTTGTCACCCACCCTTACTGGGAAGATAAGCAATTAAGTATAGGTTGTACATGTGTAGCTATGCAAAACATTACCATAGTGGATATGTTGTAAAAGACTGCTTTATTTCCCTCCCTCCTATCCCACCTCCCTTTGTCCCCAAAAGAGGATTCTACAGTCTGATTTTGCGTCCTCTGTTTGCTCATCTTGTCAGCTGATTATCTGATTTTGAGTTCTTTGCCATGGTAGAACTTTGCTTCAAGAGAGGAGTGTGCTGTGTCCCAAATTTTTGTGGCTTTGTGCAACTGTTTTAAGAATTTTTTCCCAGGCACCTCCCTCAGAACTATAAGGAGGAATTTTTCTCCACAGTCTCAACAAGCTCTGCCACCCCATTGCTCCTCACCCCAGGACCACCACCCAAAACTATGACACAGATCCAAGCAGGGCAAAGCAGGAGAATACTACCTCAGTGCAAGCAGAGAGATTCCTGCAAACACCCTCTGGACAGTCACTGTAGGCCAGTAGCAGGAAGCAGCTGCAGCAGCAGCAGGGAGTAGGGGCTGAGCCACACTCTTCTCTCACCCTGGATCAACAGAGTTCCCCACTGACTTTTCACTTTCTCTTTGCCATTTATGGGTTGAGAATACTGGAAACCTCCACAGCTGCCAGTGATTCACTCTCCTGAAGTCTGCTATGGCTGGACTGTGCCACTGGTCGGGGCTGCCTAGGTCCGGGCCCACGTGGCTCATGTGAAACTGTGCTCAGCTCCCAGTTTAGTGTGATAGATCCTTCCTGTCAGCCTGCCGGGCTGCCTTCAGAAGGAGATTTTTTTTCTCTCTCTCACTTTATGGATTCTGTCTAAAATTTATTTAAAATCATATTTTACAGGTATTGGAGGTGGTTGGAGTAGGAGCTTAAGTAAGTTCCTGCTTTTACTCTACCATCTTGGTTCACCTCCCCTCCCTTATATGCCTTATAAATGATTACACAATCTTAGTAATTCCAGGGAGATTTTTTTTTGGGTGCTTTTTCGAGGGCAACTGGGGTTAAGTGACTTGCCCAAGGTCACATGGCTAGTTTTTGTGTTAAGTGTCTGAGGCTGAATTTGAACTTAGGTCCTCCTGACTCCAGGGCCAGTGCTCTATTCACTGTGCCACCTAGCCGCCCCCAGGGAGACTTTTTTCAACCAAAATGTCTATACATTTTTTTAGCTGTCTAATCAAATTTGCTCTGTTTTGCAGTCCCCTCATTATGAACTTCTACTATCTACTGAATGTCATAAACATATTAAACTCAAGATATACCAAAGTTCTCCTCCCTCCTCTTGCTCCTTTCTTCCTGGAGTCTTTCCTGTTTTTTGTTTATCCATTTTTCAAGAAGGACCAATGACATCATAGGTGATGTCTTGTACATGGATTGAATTTACGTGATGCAGAGTTGCACAGTTGTCAGCCTCATCTCTCTCCCAGAGTCATTGAAGTCCGGTGGAAGGATAGAAGTCAAGATGATTGGCAATGGTCCAGGATTCAGTGGATATCTTTGATGTCTAATGTCTGACCGGGCTCCAAGAACATTTGAAAAAAAAATGTTCTCATTCACCCATTCCACTAGAGAAAGTCTTCACATACTTTGGGCAGACACCCTCCTAAATCACTTGACAGTTTTGAGGACTGTCAAACACCCTCAATCTGTTTAAGCCCATCTGCCAAGATGTTTCACTGGGGTGTGGCTGCTGTTCATGTTGCAGCTTCTTGGAACCACAGATGAGAGTTGGTTGAAGGTGGAGGGGCTAGTCCTCCTTGGACACCCTATACACCCCATCTTTTCTGTTATTGTTCTCCCCGACCGGGCACAAAATCTAGGTATCACCTTTTACTCCTTACTTCCTCAGTGTTCCATCCTCCCCATCTGTACGCAATTTCCAGGTCCCACTATTTCTTGTAATATCACTTCTCTATGTCACCTTATATCGTCTGACACTGATACTACTACGGTGTAGGATCTCATTATGTTAGGCTGAGACTATTTGCAGTACCCTTTTGGTTGTTCTCCCTGTTGAGACCAATTTGTATCAAGTTTCTCCTGGCTGCACCTCATCCTCCACCCAGATATCAAAGTGATCTCCCTAAAGCCAAAGTCTGAAAATGTTACCTTTCTCTCCCCAACTGAGTAATCTTCAGTGGCTTTCTATTACATCCATGATCAAATATACAATCTTTTGTTTGACTTTTAAAGCCTTTCTTGCTCCAGCCCCCTCTACCTATCCAATCTTATACTTTATCCTACTCCATGTACCTTGTGATTCAGTCATACTGACGTCCTTCTGTCTCTTCCACACAGTATGCCATCTTCTGATCCGAGGCTTTTCACTGGCTATTTCCCATGCCTAGACTGGTCTCTCTCCTCATCTCTGAAAGATTAGGAAGGCACATGCCACAGAGTGCAGCTTTGATAAGTAAACTTAAATCCAAGCACCCTTTGGTATTGAGAAACTCAAGGATTGGTTCAGAGTCAGCCAATAAATATTTATTAAGTGCCCACTATGTGCCAGGAACTGTGCTAAGTGCTGGGAACACAGAAAGAGGCAAAAGATAGTCCCTACCCTTAAGGAGCTCACAATTTATTGGAGGAGACAAGGAACAAACAAATATATAGAGACAAGTTATCTATGTATCTATGTATCTATCTATCATCTGTCTGTCTGTCTGTCTATCTATCTATCTGGAAATAATTAAGAGAAGCAAGGCACAGGAATTAAGAGGGGTTGGGAAAGGTTTCCTGTAGAATATAAGCTTTTAGCTGGGATTTAAAAGAAGCCAGGGAAGCCAGTAGGCAAACATATAGAGACAGAACACTCCAGCTATAGAAGATTGTCGGAGAAAATGTTCCGAACTGAGAAATGGAATGTCCTCTTAATGGAATATTAAGGAGTACATTATCATTGAATTGGAGAGTGTGTGATGGGGAGTAAGGTATAAGAAGATCGAAGTTAGGAAGGGGCTAACTTATGAAGGGCTTTAAACACCACACAGAGGATTTTGCATTTGATCCTGAAAGGGATAGGGAGCCACTGGAATTTATTAAGTGTATGTGTGGGAGGTGTGACAAGGTCAGATTTACACTTTAGGAAAATCACTTTGAGGATTGAGGATGACATGTATGTTGCAAGCCCGAGGGACTGGGAGGATGATATTGCCCTGCACAATAACAGTGAAAGTAGGGAAAGGGAGGAGGCTTTAGGGGACAGATAATGATTTCTGTTTTGAACATTTTGAGTACAAGATTTCTACTAGACATCTAGTTCAAGATGTCTAAAAGGTAGTTGGAGATATGAGATTGGATGTCTGCAGAGAGGTTGGGACAAGAAAGGTAGATTTGAGAATTATCTACATAGAGATGACAATTAAATTATGGTAATTGATAAGATTGCCAAAGGAAAGTAGTGGAGGAGAAGGACCCAGGACAGAGCCCTGCCAGACACCCATAGTTATGGGGCATGATTTGGATGAAGAACCATCAAAGTAGACAGAGAAAGAGCAGTCAGGTACATAGAAGGAGAACCAGAGGAAAACGGTGTCTAAAATTTTAGATAGAAGAGACTGTCAAGGAGGGAAGGGTGATCAACAATGTCAAACGCTCTAGAGAAGTCAAGGAGAATGAGATTGAGCAAAGACCATTTGATGGTCTCCATAGATCTCCATATTAGAAGATATGTATTCCAATTCATTTCCTAGTTTCTACCTCTATCAATTTTTGACAAATCGCTTTATAACTCTAGGTTTGTTTCATCATCTAGAAAATAAGAGTATTAGAATTCATGGTATTTAAGTTTCTTTTTAGTGTTAAATTCTATGATTCTCTGACTCAGGACTGAGATAACTAGAAGGATATCAAAGAAGATTGTAGGATCAGGAACTATAAACTCATAAGCATAATTAAGAACTGAGTTGGAGCAGGGGTTATATTTTATGATATGATGTAACTACAAGATATACATGACTTAAGCCTGCATAAGGAAACTTGACTTATTTGAGTTTTACTTATAGACTGAAATACTGAGATGTTTCATCTGAAATACTCTACTGTGGTTCTGAAACCTCACAATAGGAAAGTTCTCTTAGCTTTCTCAAGGGATTGAGCACCAGGGTTGAGAGGAAAGACAAGTGATACTAATGGATTTTTCTTGTTCAGTTTTTAGATTAACACTGTTCTTAGTCCAGTCACCTGGCTTTTGAACCATTAGATTTAGTGTCCCCCATGGAATTTTTCCTGTGTTCCTTGAACCTTACTTTTTGATTTCCTCCCATGGATAAGTTTTTTCTTTGATAAACAAGAGAACTATTTAAATGCACTTTCTATTTAAAGGATGACAATTCTAAAAGCATGCTATGATTAGGGGAAACATTTTACTTACAAGTTTATTTAAAATGGGTCTTTATAATGGTAACAGTATTGTATAATAGACTGTTTAATAGTACTTTATTGAAAAGTATTAATAATACTATCTTATCTAAGTATGAGTTTTATTGATTAATATTTTTATTATTTAATGAACAATATATTTTTTTGTAATAGAAACAAATGAGAAAGAGTGGAAGCTTTTCCCATCAATTGAAGAATAAAGCAAAAATGCTGCCCTTTCCCAGCAATTATTTTATATAGTTAAAGAAATGTTATCAGTAGCAACAAATCAAGAAAATAAAATTAAAGCCAGAAAGATAGGCAAAGATGAGAGGAAATTATCCTCATGTACAGATGACATGATGGCTTACTAAGAAAATCTCCAATAATCAGAGGAAAAAAAACCCAAACTAATTGAGATAAATGATAGTTTTGGGAAAACAGAAGGATACATATATTTTACATAAAGTAATAACAAATTAAGGAAGGAGTAGTGAAAGGGAAGTATCATTCAAAATATTTACAAATGTATAAAATATCTGGAATTTAATCTGTCACATACATTTTCTTTCTATCCAACTATCTACATACAAGTATGTATATGCATATGTGTGTATGTTAGCTTTGTATGTTTAGAAGGCATACATATGTATATGTAATTTTTAAGATTACTGATACATGTATATTATAAACAGATTAAACAGGAAACAATAAGGGGAAACATTAAATTCCGTATATGGGGTCAATAAACTTAAAAGCATATGTTACCTAGGAAGAGCTCTCTATTTGACAAGAAGTACTGCAAAAACTGAAATTAGTTAAGCAGAAGTTATGTTTATATCAACACATCATAGTAGATACTATAAAAACTCATAAAAGCTATATTGCTTGAATATTAGAACATGTTATAGAAACAGAATAAAAGAAAACCCAATGAAATACCTTTCAAAGCTATGTAAAGGGTGAACATGTAACCAAATAAGTGGTAGAAGCAATTACAGAAATAAAAATACTTAATTTTGATTACATGAAATTGAAAGATTTTTTTTTGAAATTAAACAAAATTAAATCTATCAGGAAAATTGGAGGGTTGGGGGTGGGCAGATCTTTGCAGCAAATATTTCTGGTGAGAGTCCAATATCTAAGATACAGAAACAATTAAAGTCATATGTAAGGTACAAACCCATTCCCCAGTAGATAAGTTGATAATTGTATGAAAAAATAGAGGTCTCAGAAAGAGAATTGCAAATTATTAACAACCACATGAAATACTATCTTCAATCACTAATAAAAAGAGAAATGTAAAAGAGTTCTGAAGTTTTAATTCATACCCAGGAAATTGACAACAGAGGAAAAGATAGGAATAACCAATGTTGGTTGGGTACTGGAAAAGGAGGCCAAAACAATGCTAGTGGGACCATGAATTGTTCCAACCATTTTGGGAAGCAATTTGGAATTGTAAAAAGAAATTCATTAAAATGATCTTTGGATCTTTTAACACAGAGATCCCATTGTTTGACTGATGCCACAAGAAAGTTAATAATAAAAAGTAAAGGACTTTAATGCCATGCACAGAAGCTTTCCAGAAGAACTGCTACTGTGAACAGCTTTTAAGGTTCTGATTATTCAGTATAGTTTTCACTCTATTTATTCCATAACTAAAGCAAAACATCCACAGAAAATCAAGGCACAGCAATCACAATATTACAACTTATCACAGAAAATCACAATATAATATTCACAACATAGTCTCAAAGCAAAATAGTCACTCTTAAGTTAACTCAATCAGTCACTTATCAGTAATCTTAAAGTACACAGTAAAAGTCTTCCACTCATGGGGCAAAGTCTTGATAAACTCAATCAGTCACTTATCAGTAACAATATCTCAAACTACTCAAAGTACAATCAGTTACTTATTCAGCAAAGTCTTACTAAGTATCATACACAAAACCCTCCACCCCTTAGGTCACTAGTAAACCATAATTCCATAATTACTCAGTACACAAGGAGAGGTCTTTTCATCTTGACTTGGGGCCTGTTCACAGATTCCTTGGATCCCCTTCCACGGTCCCAGATTCTACCTGGATTCACCAGACTGTCACCTGGGTTCAGTGGCAGACAGCTCCCAGTTCCTTGACCAGCTCTCTGGGCAGGTCCTGCTCCACACTGAAGTTCACAGGGTCTGGTCCATGTCAGATCCTTCACCATTTCTGCTCCGGGGAATTCAGGGCTCAACCAAGCCGTAAACAAAGTCTCAGTATCCCAGTCATGCTTCAGTCACCTGGGCTCCTGGCTCCTGGGCTCCTGGTCTCCTGGCTCTGGGCTCTTGGCTCCTAGGATCCTGTTCAGAAGAAGCTCCACCACCATCACAAGTTCTCAGGACTCAGTTCTCCATTCTTCTGTAGCTGCTCTGCCACCAGGTCTTGGTCTCAAGGAAATTCTGACTGTTCCTTATATATACACAGCTCGTTTCAGCCAACCCCTTCCTGTTACATCAGTAATAGGAGACAGGAGTCTTGATCAGTTACTAAGTGCTGAGTACCTGCTACTTTTGCCAACACAAAGGGATCTTCAAATTCAAAATTACATTATCATTACAAGGACCCATATAGGCCAATAGAAACATTTTTTTTTCCAAGTAGCCAAAACGTGGAATCTGAATTGATGTAAATCAATTAGAGAATAGCCAAACAAGTTGTGGTATATGAATGTAGTGGAATACTAAAGTGCTATAAGAAATTATGAACATGACAAATATAGATGCAATGGGGACAGTCTATATCCCTTAATAGTTGATTTCCCTTCCTTCCTAGCTCAGATGAGGCTTGTGACCTGTAGATTTAGGAACTCAGCGATTCATTTTGAACTTGTAGCACTAGCTGCTCTGCAAGACTTGGTTTTGAGTATGGGTTTGATTTGAAGGAATAGGTCTTTGAGGGGATGCTATACAGAAAACCATGAACTTCACACATGAAAAATGCAAAGCAAAGGAGAGACAATGAGGAAAACACCATGTATAATTAGTACAACAATAAAAATAAAAGAAATGAACTAAATAATTGAAGTTGAATTCTGGGAAACTAAAATGATCAGCGTTGTTCCCCCCCCCCCCGTGTGTGGTGTGTGTTTGTGTGTGTGTGTATGAAGGAAACTTTCTTCCTTCTCTGCACAGGTATGGGGATAATGGGTGTTGTCCATATATAACAACAGGCTTTTTTTTTTTTTAAAGCAATTGGGGTTAAGTAACTTGCTCAAGGTTACACGGCCAGGTCTTTCTGGGTGGGTGCTAAGTGTCTGATCCCGGATTTGATCCCCAGATCATCCCGACACTGGAGCCAGTGCTCTTACTTGCTGTGCTACCTGGCTGCCCCTAAGGCTAATTTTTTTGTGTTAAGTGTCTGAGGCTGGATTTGAACTCAGGTCCTCCTGACTCCAGGGCTGGTGCTCTATTCACTGCG
This sequence comes from Petaurus breviceps papuanus, assembly GCF_028583685.1. Taxonomy (NCBI): domain Eukaryota; kingdom Metazoa; phylum Chordata; class Mammalia; order Diprotodontia; family Petauridae; genus Petaurus; species Petaurus breviceps. The sequence goes on from NW_027187327.1 coordinate 5,917,727, forward strand.
CCACCTAGCCGCCTCTTAACAACAGGCTTTTTAAAGGTACTGGTTTCTTTTGTTGAACTATTTTACAACAGACACTGAAGATTTGAATCTGAAATCTTGCACTCAAATTGAACCAACGGATGAAGGTAGTGCCTACGAATACCTTGTTTTTCTCAAGATAATACAACTGAATATAAGCAAAAAGTTGAGACCATGTATATTATCACTGAATTTCATTCTAGAGTTTAATCTAAAGAAGAAAAACATATTTAGAGCAAACAGTTATGTACTATCAGTATTAGTGTATATTTTTATTGGAAAAATGGACAATGGATATAGAAAGCGTCCAAATAAAATCCTGTATGATTTTTAACAAAACATGAGCCTCTATACCCAAGGCAACAATAGAAAAATGAACACTTTCTTGTCAAAAAGGAAGATTGATAGATTTTCTCAGAGAACACTATATACAGGTTAAAGATTTGCAGAAATACTTTAGGAATGAGTAAACTTCACACAAGATAGCTAAGTCTGGATCACCTTGAATAATGAATCCTTTGAAGTGGTTGCATTATTTGAATCCATACAGTATACATTTTTTGGAATGTAACCAGTTGCCATATTTTATATAATTATGACTTTAAATTGTAAGAATTCAAACACATGAAGTTCATTGGATTAATTTTTTGCAGTAATTAATAAGGACCTAGCTGTAAGATTTACAATGGATATACTCCACTCAGTTTGCTAAATGCAACTGAAATTGGTTTATTCCTAGATAGAGAACATGAGAAGTCTAATATACATAAGTATATTAGGTCCTCCTTGAATGACTTTATATGTACTCAATCAATAATATATTGACAAGGAGTGTCAAAAATGAATAAATCTTGCTGAACCAGGTTCTGGCTACTTCTTTCTAGTCTTCCTCTCCCTTCAGGGACTTCTGCTTAAAGAAAGTTTTAGTCTGTGTGTCTTTACTCTCTCAAAGTTGGAAGCTAGAAGACTAGGGTCTCTCTTTCTCCAAACTCTGGATAACTCTGTCTATCCTTCCTGCAGATACAGTGTTTTGAGTAATCAATCTCTACCAATAAGGGGTATCATATGCAAATGAACTTTAAGCCACGAATTCACAAACACATACACACAGACACATATACAGACACACCCAAGCACACACACAGTATCTAATTATGTATGTACATATTATTGTAGCAGCAAGCATCCCAGCATCCCCAAGGTGGCTGCCAACACAAGTTCTTAGATCTGCTTTTCTAAAGGAAAGCGACTCAAAATGGGTTAACAAGCTTACTTTAATCAATCAAACATATATCATTTACCTAGTTCAGGGGGAAAAGGTCAGCACCCCAAACTTCAGAGTATACAGACAGAAGTTACAAGACAGAGAAACAGATCAAGCAGACTGCCTTCCAAACTGTCCAACCATTACATCCATACCGGAGGTCTCTCAATGGCTGCCCAGAGTCTCATCTAGTCAAATCACACAACACTTCTCAAAGTGAGCCCCAAAGCAAAGCCTCACATCATGGATTATATAGCTTTCTCCTGGGTCAGAGAATGTAACCACTCTCTTGACCAACTGCCCAATCACACAGCATCAAGGTGTGAGCATTACTGAAAACCAAGCCTCCTGCCACAGGCTCCATGTGATCACATTCAGCCTATTAGGGGGCAGAGTATATTTTCAGATCAAGGAAGGTCCTCAGAGTCTCTTAAACCTATCAAAGGGCCTAAGGGCAAGGAAGATCTTTAAATTTGCATTTCCATTACAATTATTTGCTCCTAAAGAATTTAAGCTTTCTTAAAGAGATTGCTTCATTTTTGTCTGTGTTATAAATGCCCTAGCATAGAGACTGGCATGTAACAGGTATTTAATAACACTTTAATTCCAACGTCGTGCATTGACAAGAAAAAAGAAAGAAAATACATTGTCTTATAGATAGCATATGTGATATAAAAAGAAGTCATAATCTAAAGCTTTTTTGCGTATGTTCTTTTCTCCTGGATTTTCTTGGTAAGTAGATCGCTAATGATAGTCTACAAAATGGACATTAGTTTGGTCCTCTGCTTACTTGTATTGATATATGAGCTTTTCAGGAAATGTTAGGACTTTCTCTGCCATGATTTCTCATTCTCTATGATTTAAAAAAAATATGTCTTTCCATAATTCCCCTTTAGAGGATCCCCTAGAGGGCTTCTCATTCAGTGCTTACTGGTGGGTATAATGTGTACCCAGATAAACATCATATAATGTAATTTATTGAAGCAAATAAGAGCTCCAGACAAATTGCTATCAGAAAATTTCAGGAGGAAGAAAACACTTTTGTTGGATGAATGAGGGAGCCTCCATGGGGGAGGTAGCAGCACTTAAATTGTCCCTCCAAAGAAAAGGATTTCAATCTGCATACCTGAAGAGGGAGAATATTACAGGAATGAGTGATACCTGTTTAAATGAAAGGAAAATTATGGTTAGTCCTCAGTTTCAATTTATAGCTGAATTTACCTTTCTTTCCAGTTTTATATATCTTAAATTTTATCTCTTACACCATTCATTGTATCTGAGTCATCATTGGTAATATGATGCAAGTTACTTTTTTACACCAGACATTTTCCCTATTACCCTAGGTGTAGCATGGTATAGTATAAAAAGCACTAAATTTAGAGTCAGAAAGAACTGAGTTCTATAGTATCTGTATGACCCTGGACAAGTCCCTTATCCTCATGTCATTCTGGTAACAAATGACCAAAAAGTCATAGAGATTGTGCAAAAACTGTTAACTCCAAAAAGTATCAAAGAGCTCACACAAGTTATAAGCAAAAAACTTTCTTCACTCTGCTGGGGGAGGGAAATTAGACACATGTTTTGGACCTCTAGTGGGAAACCCAAGGCAGAAACCCAAGGGCTAAACTAATATATTTGTGGGTAGAAAAAGAATAAAACAGTATAGTACGGCAAGAGTGGTGAGGCATAACAGAAACAGTAAGCCATGGTTTTCTAGTGACAAAAATCCATTCATAGCAGGGTTTCATGTCTGGTGTTTTCCTGAGCTCAGGAACCTTCAGTTCTGATTTAGATGCAGCACTGTTCATCCAGAGGGTGAATGAAAAAAAAATGTTGTTATGTGAAACTCAGGGAACAGCTTGCTGACTGGCCTTTAGCTCTAGAAAACAGGTTGTTTCTTAATAGTAAAAAAAAATAAAGAAAGAAGGGAGTAAAAAGAGAGGTGTGGTTTTGGCAGGGGTATCCTGACACTCACTATGACTCAGTTTCTTCTGTAAAATTAGGAGTTTGGATGAGATTGTCTTATTTAGTTCTAAACATATGATCCTATGATAATTTATCTGAGATCAGTATCCATGAGATTACAGCTATAGAAATGTTCAAAAAACCCCTAAATGTTTACTACAAATGTTAGCTTTAGCAGTAAGGAAAGAAAAATAAATTGAAGGAATTAGAATAGGCAAAGAAGAAACAAAGCTATCTCTCTTTGCAGGTGATGAGATGGCATACTTAGAGAATCAAGTAGAGAACTACTTGAAATAATAAATAAATTTAACAAAGTTGCAGGATATAAAATAAACCCACATAAATCATTGGCATTTCTATATATTACTAACAAAACCCAATGGCAAGAGATAGAAAGAGAAATTCCATTTAAAATTATTCTGGACATTATAAAATATTTGGTAGTATGCATGACAAAACAAACCCAGGAACTATATGAAAACATTTACAAAACATTTTTCATAAAAATAAAGTCAGATTTAAATACTTGGAAAAATATCAGTTGGTCATGGGTAGACTGAACTAAACTATTAAAAATGAGGGCAACTAGGTGATGCAGTGAATAGAGCGCTGGCCCTGGAGTCAGGAAGGACCTGAGTTCAAATGTGGGCTCAGGCACTTGATATACTTATTAGCTGTGTGACCTTGGGAAAGTCACTTAACCCCAAATGCCTTGCCTTTCCCCCCTCCAAAAAGAGAAAAAAATATATTAAAAATGACAATTCTACCTAAATTAATTGGTCTTTCCAGTGCCATACCAATCAAACTACCAAAAAAATTTATAGAGCTAAAAAAATAATAAAATTCATCTGGAAGAACAAAAGGTCAAGAAAATTAAAGAAATTAATAAAAAGAAAAAAAAGGGAAGGTGGCCTAGCCATATCATATCTTAAATTGTATTATAAAGCAGCAGTCATCAAAACTACTTGGTATTGACTAAGAAATGCAGTGGTGACTGGGAGGGGGGCAGAGCCAAGATGGCTGAGTAAAACAGGAATGCTGCTAGATTCCCACTCCAATCACTTCCAATGCATGTAAAAAAATAACTCTAAACAAATTTTAGAGGTACAGAACCCACAAAGTGACAGAGCAACAAATCTCCCACTGAAGGCGGCCTGGCAGGACAACAGGAAGGGTCTATCGTGAAGGGCTGGAGGCTGAGCAAAGTCCTGTCTGAGCTGCATGGTTCTGGCTTCAGGGCAGCCCCAACCAGCTGCTGCTGCACCAGACTTCAGGAGAATGAATCATGAGCAGCTATTATATTATAGTGGATTAGAATAAGAACTCAACAATGAAGATGTTATAGAACTGTGTGACCAGAAAGATTAGAGAAGTTTGGAAGAGGGATGAGTTGGGGAGGGGGGAAGAAAAGAGGGAGCTAATCCTGTTATAGGATCACAGATTTAGGGCTAAAAGGGGCCATAGAGAATATGAAGTCCACCCTCCCACCCCCATGTTCCACTAATTTTACATACAAGGAAACTAAGGCCCAGAGAAGTTAGGTATAGGGTCCCATAGGCAGTAAGAGGCAAAGATAGGATTTTAATCCAGACCATCTAACTCCAATTCAAACATTTTCCCTACTATATCACCATGTATACTTGATCTATTTTTTGAGTGCTGATTCTGCTATGTACTACTTCCATGACTTAGACTTTGGAAAGTCATTAACCTTCTTTGGGGCTTCAGTTCCCATTCTGTAAAATGAGAAGGCTGGTCTAATAACCTTCAGCTAACCTACTCGGCTGGGTCCTGTGGAACAATAACAACTTTACTGGGTTGGGATCATTCATCATCTGGATCCTTCTCACACCTTAAGTTTACCTACTTAGCATGTCAAGAGCCAAGTCCTGTGTTCCTATATTGTTAAACAATTGTACCATTTCCACCTCTATGTCAGAGGTATGATTTGGTATCAGGTTCTGGCCATATCTAAACACCTTGACTAAGAGGTGGGGCAGAGGAGATTCCCCAGACACTGTTTCAGTTCATTTACCAGTTCTCCTTGTGACCAAATCTCCAGTGCCATTTTCCCCCTAAGGATGACCCATCCCAGTGAGGCCCCTTCCCAAACTCCACATGAATACTTCTTCCTAAATAAATAACAGAATTCTTGATATGCCCTACCTTTGACAGTATGCCAGAACACCTTGGTCTATAAACCCTGAGCAGTAAGGTTATGGTAGTCTGAACAACTACACTGAGTTCCCAAGATTCATCTTAGGTCTTACTGAGCAAGGGCTAAGATCACAAATCCCTTAATGACTTTCCCTTTCAGCTGAATTTCCGCTTTCTGATTTCAAACAGGGTTTAAAATTCTATAAGCAGTGAAGTTTGGAGAGAGAAAACAAACAAAAAACCCCATCCCACTTTCAGTAAGTTAACAAAATTACAGCTTGTGGTACTAGTTGCTTGTGAAGGCTCACCCTTCACTAGCTTTCATTACTCCATGAATATTAAATATCTGTCAACAGGTATCTGTTTGATATCTCAAAAAATTTTAAATAGAAACAATAAAAATATCTACTCTTTCTTTAGGCAAGTTGTTTCAGCTTGAAGTCACCCAGGTGATTTCCCAAAGAGCCATGTACCTTGGAATACTAATTAAAAGCAATATCTCTCTTACATGTAATCTACTTCAGTGCTGGCCCCTATTTTGTGCTGGAAGAGGACTACTTGAAGATTTGAGGCAATAATTTCTTTCCCAGTGAATACTACTATGGATTTTCATTTACATGTTAACAAGGCCTTGAAGAACTATCTTCTCATTTCTACTACTACTACCACTACTACTAATAATAATACCAACAATAATAGTACTGTTTTGCTTTGTTTTTCACATTACTTTTGATGATATTGTTGTGCAGTGGATAGAATAATGAACCCAGAGTCAGAAAGACTTGAGTTGAAATTTGGCCTCATATACCTCCTAGCTCTATGATCTTGCCAAATCTTTTTCATCTCTCTAAGGCCTCAGTTTGCTCATCTGTTGACTGAAAGAATTGGACCTGATGACCCCAAAGACCCTTTTGATTGTAATACATAGGTCCTAAGGAATTATATAAAACAAATAGAGATTAGGGGACCCTGTCCACACTGATACAGCTAGTAAGGATCAGAGGCAGGATTTGAACCCAAGTATTTCTGATAACCAGGCCAGAACTCTTTCCATTTCCTCTTGCTGCTCATACAAGATTTATATTTTAGTTTTAAGAGCCCACATTTAATACAATTTGAATTTGGGGGTGTTGTAGATGTACTTGGCCATAGTAAAGAGAGTGCTGATTTTGGAGTCCACAGGCATAGATTCCAGCTCTGCCTCTGACATTTGTTAGTTCTGTAACCCTCTGAAAGGCACTTAATCTCTGTATCTATCACTATTTCTCTATCTAAGTCATAGATGGTTATAAGATCTACTTCAGAGAAGGAGATAACCATAATAATAATAATAATAATAAATAAGTAGATAGTAAATGAGAATAATTTTTTTAAAGTTGTGTTTTTAGTGGTTAAAATAATTCCAGATTTTTTAAAAAAACCAGTCAGAATCCTCTTGTTTTCTAAAATACAAGGAAAAAAATGCCCTGGACAACCATGTTCCTACAACAGATTAGTAAAATCTGACCCCTTGTGGTTGTGAGGTAAATATACATGGGGAGAAGCCAGGTTGCAAAGGTGAAAGTACTTTGTAAATTTTTTTTTAAAATTTTTGGAGGGCGGTTGGGGTTAAATGACTTGCCCAAGGTCACACGACTAGTTTTTGTGTTAAGTGTCTGAGGCTGGATTTGAACTCAGGTCCTCCTGACTCCAGGGCCAGTGCTCTATTCACTGAGCCACCTAGCCACCCCCCACTTCTTTGGAAAATCTTTTGAAAGATTTATAAAAGCATATAGGAAAACAGTAGGCTAGAAGGGAGGGTAGATAATACCAAACACTACAGAAACACAGAATTTAAAAGAAAAAGGAACTCAGAGGTGAATTAATTGGACATAGAAAAGAAATATGATCCCCCCCCCCCAACAAACTTTCTAACACATGGCCATTCAGCTTCCCAGATCTGCAGGCTTCACGTTTTACCAGGGAACCAACCATCTCTGCAGTCAGACAGCCCATTTGACTTTGGAATAAGTCTAATTGTCAGGAAGACTATTTTTTTTTTTCCTGGAGTCAAGCTGACATTTGCTTTTCTGTGATTTCCCCCCACCCCCCACTGCTCCTCACTCCTGCCTTCTGGTGCCAAGCAGAACAAATCAAACCTTGCTTCCAAGTGGCAAACATAATAACTGAAGATAACCATCAATAATAGTTGCCTCCTATGTAATTTCTTCTTCAGGAGAAATATTATTTGGTCCTTCTGCTCTTTCTCACATGGAACTCTGGATGTACTTCAGAGCTGGTAGATAGCCTAGTGAATAGAACATCACAAGTCCTTTGGAACTGACTCTGAGAACTTATCTCTGAGAATAGTTATCATTCATAGTTGCTCATCCCAGGGCAGCTAGGTGGCACAGTGAATAGAGCACCAACCCTGGAGTCAGGAGGACCTGAGTTCAAATCTGGGCTCAGACACTTGACATACTTACTAGCTGTGTGACCTTGGGTGAGTCACTTAACTGCAATTGCCTTGCCATTCCACCCCTCCAAAAAAAATTAAATTAAAATTAAAAAACATAGTTGCCCATTCTTGAGAGAAATTAATATTATACTATCATGTTAATAACTAATTATTAATTTGTCATCCACCCTTTTCCTTTCATTGCTGTTAAGACCCAACTTCTGAAAAGGTCAGTCAACTTCATGACTGAGTGACGAGATTTGCTCCTAGCCCCTAAGACAAATGGGAGACACAACTGGGAGACAATTTATATTTAAAGTATAAACAGAATCCACTCTAGAAGAGCCTTTTTCTAGAGGAGGAACCCCCTGTCCTTGATTACCTCCATTAGGGTTCAAGGCAACCCATGAAGAGAAAGCAAGCTAGGGTGGTCCAGATTGAGATGTCTTCCCCTGTCCTAATGTCTTGAGGCTGCTGATTCTAGATCAAGACACATGCATAGCAGTAGGGACTGAAAACTTTTAGCCCATTTCCTCATTAAATGTCCACTGATTAGGCTTGACTTCCACTTATCAGAGGAGTTCCATTTCGGAAAGGATTTAATGTATTTCAAGATCTCCCTTGGCTTCTTTGGTCACTGAGACAAACTGCTAGCCACTAATTTATTGATTGTCAGTTAGCTTAATTAATCAATTGAATTACCCAAAAGCTTTGTGTCTTGGAGTCTTCATACATCTCATCATCAACTGTTGCTGTTACTATATACAATCTTCTCTGAATTCTGCTTACTTCACTTTACCTCAATTCATATAAGCCTTTCCAGGTTTTCCTGAAATCATCCTGCTCATCATTTCTTGTAGCATAATATTATTCCATTAAAATCATATGCCAGAACTTATTCAACTATTCCCCAATTAATGAAGATCCCCTCAGTTTCCAATTCTTTTCCACAACAAAAAGATGTGCTATAAATATTTTTTTTTTTTTTGTACAGATAGGTCCTTTGAAATATGGACCTAGAAATGGCATTGCTGGTTGTACAGTTTTATAGCCTTTTGGGCATAGTTCCAAATTACTCTCCCAAATGGTCAGATCAGTACACAACTCCACCAACAATGTGCTTAATTTATCTCCACAAATAAAATATCATTTTCTGATGTTGAACTATTACACAGCACCAAAGATTCTGTTGGCAATAAATTTCTTTTCTGAGTCTTTAGTAGGTGTGGCTAGAGTACCTTCAGGAGCAATTGCCAGACTGCATCTCTGAAAGGCTGCTTCCTAGGATATTGGTTCTGGTTAGAATCTTTGCTATTCCCAAGCCTCTTAGGTTCAAGGGGTTGAAATGTCTCCATCAGGGTCCGAGGAAAGCATATTTTGGTCCTTGACTTTTCTTCAAGGTGCCCTGCTGTTTATCCTAGGCTGGCTTACCTGACTACCTATTAATGACTTCCCTATCTATTTCACAGGTTTATTGGATCAGGTAGCCTTTAAAAATCCTTATAGTCCTAAATCTGTGATTCTGTGACCATTTCCAAATACCAAGAAAGTGAAAGTAGATGCAAGTAATGAAAGTGAGGGAAGACATTCTGAGATTCAATGGCTTAGAGGTCTTTTAAGATTCTGACCTCCAAGGCACATGTAAAGATAAAGGTAGCCACGAAGAGGGAAATTAATGCATGGGATGAGGGAACATTTGGGTGGCTGCACCCTTAGAAAAGATCAAAGGCACCCTTGGGTACCATAAAAATCAGTTTAACAGTTTCTACAATTATTAGTTGGGCCTCAGGAGAGAATTTCACTGAGTTGGCAAAGCTTGAGTTGGTCCTTGCTAATATTTTTTACCACAGCAAACAATTTTTTAAAAAGCTCTAAAGCTCCATGAGAACATTAGACAAAATGAATGATAGTTGTAATGATTTGGCAAAAGTAACCTTTGTGATTAATGTCCTCATGTCAAGTTGTTTAGAATTGATTCAAACTAAAAGATTTACTGCAGTAAGGGGAGGAGGACAGGTGGAAGACATATTATTTTTAAAAGAGCTTAAGAAGAGTCCAGTCACTTTCTAAAGTGACATTTCTTCTCAAACTAAAGTTGCTGAGACATGAAATTCTGAATAGTACTACTGCATTAATCCAATAAAGATATTAGTGATGAATAGTATCATTCCAAGATAACCTGGACAAAGGGTTTGATAAAGGGCTTGTGTTGAAATCAAGAAGGCTTGAGTTCAAACCCTGCTTCTGACACTGGCTATGTGAATAGTAACAAAACCTTTAACTCTTGAACCTCAGTTTCCTCATCTGACAAATTGAAATAATAATACCTGCAGTAATCACCTCATAGGATTATTCAGAGGCCCAGATAAAGTATTTAGAATGCTTTGTGAACCTTAAAATATTTAAAAAAAAGACATGTAATATTATTAATATTAATAAAAGAAAAATCAAGGCTTCTAGGCTAGAAGACAGAAATATTCAATTTAGCTGCAGAAGGTAGCTTAGAAAACAAAGTCCTAGAGGTAGTAGAAATATTCCTCCAAATTCTTTCAAACAAAAATGACTTCAAAGTAGAGACGGCTAGGTGGCACAGTGAAGACAGTACTGGCCCTGGAGTCAGGAGGACCTGAGTTCAAATCCGACCTCAGACACTTAGCACAAAACTAGCCATGTGACCTTGGGCAAGTCACTTAACCCCAATTGTCCTGCATTCCCCCCTCCAAAAAGCAAAAAAAAAAAAAAAAGACTTCAAAGTATCAGAACTCTAGGTTGCATCTAGGCAAAATTGTCCAGAAAATAAGAAGTTGTTGAAATAGGATGGAAGTATCTTGTTACCTTTGAAAATGTTAAATGTAATTAACATATTTAGAGGTGATTAAAAATTAGTTCACTTAATTCATAAACATATTGATCTCCTTAAGTAGAAGCCATCAGGTAGGTAGTAAAGGATTTTTTCAACACTGGACTTGTCATCTAATCAATTACATTCGTTCTTAGATCATTTAGTTTTATTTTCACCACTGGATTGTAAGTTCCCTTAGGGCAAGCATGTTTTGTATACTTGTGTTTTTATCCTCAGGGCTTAGGCCAGTGCCTAGATCTCTGTCTCTGTCTACCTTTGTCTCTCTGCCTTACTTTTTGTCTCTGTCTCAATCTATCTGTGTCTCTAACTCTATCTCTGTCTCTGACTCTCTCTGGTTCTCTATTTCTGTCTGTTTGTATCTCTGTCTGTATCTCTGCTTCTCTCTCTCTCTCTCTTTCTGTGTGTGTGTGTGTGTGTGTGTGTGTGTGTGTGTGTCTGTCTGTCTCTGGCCATGTCTGTGTATCCATTCATCCATCTATCCATCTTTCTTTCTTTCTTTCTTTCTTTCTTTCTTTCTTTCTTTCTTTCTTTCTTTCTTTCTTTCTTTCTTTCTTTCTTTCTTTCTTTCTTTCTTTCTTTCTTTCTTTTTCTTTCTTCTTCTTTCCTTCCTTCCTTCCTTCCTTCCTTCCTTCCTTCCTTCCTTCCTTCCTTCCTTCCTTCCTTCCTTCCTTCCTTCCTTCCTTCCTTCCTTCCTTCCTTCCTTGCTTTCTTTCTCTCCAGAAAGGGAAAGAGACAGGGACTAGGTCTAGTACATTTTATTAGTACAGGAAACTCTCAGGTTCCATCAGAAAGTTCCATCTACCAATGTAGGTAAGTGAGTACCTTCTCTGCAATTTATGTTTTCTGAAAATTGCATAGAGAACTGAAATTTTAAATGACTTGGCCTGTGACACATAGCTAATATGTGCCTGAGGAGGTATTTAAAAAAAATATCTTCCTAGCTTTGAGGACAGTTTTCTATTCTTATTACATACTACCTCTATCACCTTAAGCACTTAAACTTTTTTTCTTTTCTTAATTAATTTTTAGTTTTCAACATTCACTTCTATAAGATTTTCAGTTTTAAATTTTCTCCCTTCCCTCCCCTCGCCCCTCACCAAGACAACATGCAATCTGATATAGGCTCTACATACACATTCATTCTAAACATATTTTCAAATTAGTCATGTTGTAAAGAAGAATTAGAACCAATGGGAGACAGAGAGAGAGAGAGAGAGAGAGAGAGAGAGAGAGAGAGAGAGAGAGAGAGAGAGAGCACACAAATATTATGTTTCCATCTACATTCAGTCTCCAAAGTTCTTTCTCCGGCATTTCCACCATGAGGCTTCTGGAGTTGGCTTAGATCCTTACATTGTTGAGAAGAGCTAATTCAGTCATCGGACAATGTGGCTGTTACTTTTATTCCAATGTTCTCCTGGTACTACTCACTTTACTCAGCCTCAGTTCAAGTGAGTCTTCCCAGGTTTTTCTAAAGTCTGCCTGCTCCTCATTTCTAATAGCACAATAACATTCCATTACATTCATATGCTACAACTTGTTCTGTAATTCCCCAATTGATGGGCATCACCTCAATTTCCAAATCTTTGCCACCACAAAAAGAGCAGCTATAAATATTTTTGTACATATGGGTCCTTTTCCCATTTTTATGATCTCTTTGAGATACAGACGTGTAAGTGGTATTGCTGTATCAAAGGGTACACACAGTTTTATAGCCCTGTAAGCATAGTTCCAAATTGTGATATGATACTTAAGAGTTATTTTGGTTTGCATTTTTCTAATAAATAGTGATTTAGAGCATTTTTTTATATAACTATAGATGGCTTTAATTTCATCTGCTGAAAACTGCTTCTTTGTATCCTTTGACCATCTATCAATTGGGGAATGATTTGTATTATACATTTATTCAGTTTTCTATATATAATTTAGAAATAAAGCCTTATGAGAGACATTAGCTTTAAAAATTGATTCCCAGATTTCTGTTTCCCTTCTATATAACTGTTGTATGGGCTTCTTATGCAAAAACGTCTCAATTTAATGTAATCAAAATCATCCATTTTGCATTGGATAATGCTCTCTATCTCTTGTTTGATCATAAATTCTTCCCTTCCCCATAAATCTGAGAGGTAAAATATTCCTTGCTCTCCTTTTCTGCTTATAGTATCAGTCTTTATATCCGAATCATATGCCCATTTTGACTTTATCTTGGTATACAGTATAAGATGTTAGTCTATACCTAGTTTCTGCCATATTGTTTTCCAGTTTTCCAAGCAGATTTTATTAAATAGTGAGTTCTTATCCCAAAAGCTGGAGTCTTTGGGTAATCTACAAACAATCAATTACTAATTCTAATCTACTTCGCATATCTATTCAGTAACCAAATTTTGTTTTTTCTGTCTCTATAATAACTTCCCTATACTTCATTTCCCCTCTACTCATGCACCTTCACCTTAGTTCAGGTTTTAATTTGCTCTGACCTGGGCTATTAGAATAACCTCCTAATTTCTTTTCCAGCTTCAAGTGTCTCCCTGATTCAATCTGTTCTCCACATGGTCACCATGATTTCCCTAATGGGCAAGCCTGACCACTTCACCCTTCATCCCACTACAAAAAAAAAAACCAAACTTACAGTGCCTCTATATTGTCTTGAAAATTAATTATGAATTTCTCTGTATGTCATTCAAAAGTCTTCATAGTATGGCCCTTTCTCACCTTGCTTTTCTACTTATACATTGCTATTCTCCACACTCTTTATAGTTCACCTGCTGGTCATTGCCCAGTTGTCCTGACCTACGTCTTGCTACTGGACTCTGATAACTCTGGAGGAGAAAGTGGAACTTTTGAATTTTTTCACAGCTTTGCCTCATTTAAATCCAGCTCACTTGCAAGTCAAGATGTTACCCTCCTGATGTCATTGGTCCTCTTTGAGAACAAAGCATGAACAATAATAATAGTTCGGCTATGCTGACTCACTTGCTGTTCCTTACAGATGACTCCATCTCCCCTCACTGGATCTTTGTACTGGCTGTCCACCATCCCCAGAATATGTTCCCTGCTTCCATGTCTTGGAGATGGTTTCCTTCCTGGTTTCTTCTAAGATTTAACTCGTGTCAAGTTCTATAGGAGGCATTTCCTGGTTCCCCCAACTGGTAGTACTTTTCCTCTAAAGGTTACCTTTTATTTACCTACATTGTATATATCTTTTAGGTAGCTAGATGGTACAGTAGATGTGTTCATAAACTGGTATCAGGATGGTCCGAGTTCAAATACTACCTCATATACTTATTAGCTGTGTGAAGCTGTGCAAGCCACCTAACATATCTTGGTCTCAATTTTCTCATCTGTAAAATGATGATAATAGCATATAACTCCCAGTGAATGGTGAGAATAAAATAAGATAATGTTTGTAAAATACTTTATAAACCTCAAAGTACTGCTAGTTTATTATCTTGTATATACCTATATATGTGCATGTCTCCCTCATTGGAAGGTAAATTCCTTGAGAACAGGGACTATTTTTCTTTTTTCTTTGTATCAGAGATCAGCACAGCATAGTAGACATTTAATAGTTTCTTGTTGATTGATTTCCTGGGAGTCTTAGGTTGAGGGTAGGTTATCTCAATCCATGGGATAAATCTGGCAGCTTGTTTAATTTTACTGGGCCAGGTAAATACTTAGAAATATTTAACCTTGGATCCTTGGATTGGAAGCTACCCTCATCCAGAAAAAGAAAAGCTAAAGCAATCAGATATAGCTTTTGAACATTAATGACATTTTTCAGCCTGATAGCTGTGCAAATTGATTGACATCATTTAAGGTTCCCAAGTATGATTTCTAAAATATTAGTCATCCCTTTATATACCAAAAAAAAAGACTCCAACTTTCAGCTTCCTTGGAAGACTTTTTTTTCTTTCCAATATGTAGTTTGAAGTTTGAAAAGAAAAGCAGACAAGCTGCTTCTGATAGCAGAAAGGGGCATCAATCAGCATTTAAAGGCCACTGTCCCCTTGAAGAGCAATGTGTGATAAGAGTCTACTACTCAGTTCTACTCTGCATAGGTGCTATGTAAATGTTTGGTGTTGATGTGATAATGAAGACAAGAACACTTTAACAATCTATATTCTTGGAGATGACCTTTCCATTTTTACTCTTTCCCTTTTTCCTTTCTATTTCTCTTGCTCTCCTTTGCTTTCCATATTTTTCTGTCACTGTTTTTGAATTTCCACCTCCTGTTTTCTCTCTGTTTCTTTTCTTCTATGTTCAGCTAAAATGAGCATGGAAAATTAAACTTTTAAAGCTCAAATATATAGCCTTTATAACCACCTGTAATTGTGATGGTTAAAGATCCCCTTGTATTGGCTTGGTTTTTGGGTTTAGTGTTAAGACCCAGATTCATGAATCCCACAAATGGGATGGACTTGTTGACATGACAAGAAGGGGCTGAACTGGGAGGAGCTGGTGCTGTGGTTAGAGAGAGGACCAAGCAGAGAGAGCACTGAAAGAGGATTTTCTTGTTGTATGTTTACAGAAATCCTGGAGGAGGGTTTTGTTGATGTTTTCAGGGGTCCTGGGACTGTACTGATGATTTGTGCTAATTCCTCAGACCTTGTTGTTGGGTCTAGATTGATTTCACAGTCAGAGAGTGAATTGATGAGGATGCTAGCAATGTGTATCAATGCTGTGTCTTTGTTAAACCTTGTCTTCACAGGAACAGAAATTGCTGAGAACTTGCCTTGGGCCAAGATAAAGAAAAGACCTCTCCTTGGGTATTGAATGCTGTGATGATATTGTAACCTAGTTATGACCTAGGTGTGGATGGTCTTTGTGTTTTGTGACTGACCAAATGGATGTACTTTGCTTATTATTGGAAACTAATCTCCAATTGAGACCACGCAGGGGTAGAGGACTTAGACTTTTGTACTTTGTAATTGAACTGAGGACTTAAGACTTTGTGATTGACTAAATGAATGTATTACCCAGGAGTGGAGTTCTTTGACTTTTGTACCTTGTGATTGAGCTGAGAACATACTAAATGATTGAGCTACCCTGTATTTTGATTTTTTCTTTTCTTTGAGTGTTTTGCCTTAATCTGTTGCTGAATAAATGGAGAGTTACTATGCTTGTAGTAATCAACCTGGAAGTTGCTTGTGCTTGGCATTACACTTCATTTTACAAATGAAGAAAATGAGGTCAGAGAGGTTATGATATGATTTGTCTAGTTTCACAGAATTAATGATAATGAAGTAATATTAAAAAAGATTATCTGTTACACATATGGAAAAGAGTTTTATGCTGTCTATTCTCAATCTTTAAAGTAGAAAGTTTGTTTCTCTTTTTTTCTACTTGAAATACCTAAATAATTGCTTTTAATTTGTATGTGATTCCTATTTAGTTCCCCAGTCCTTCACCATCCAGTAAGTTGAAGGTTCTGAGGCAGGGATGGGGAGAACTCATTTATACAATTTCTGATTTAACATAACTTTTTGATTGTCCTGTTTTTTTTCCAAAGAGAATGAAAAAAAGAGGTTAAATTTGCTAGAGGAACTTCAAGGTACAGTAGACAGAGTACTGGAAAAGAGGGGAGAGGAGTACTTTGGGAAGTTTGAGGAGGGATAAAAGGTTTGGAATGGCCATGATGGTGAGTGACATAGTGAATCAATTAAGAAGGTATAAAAAGATTGCCTTGCTGAGGGAAGGGCTTAGTTGAGTTTGCCTAGCAAAGACTGTTAGTGAACCCAATCAATATAGTTTTGTGATTTTCTCTCCAGATCCACTCAGCAACTTGTGAATGAGAGCTGAGGAGATGAATGTTAGGAATAATCCAAGGTTGTGTTGGGGTTGGGGTTTGGTGAGGCATGACCAGTCATGAGGTCAAAAGGTAAAGATATTCTAGCATAGAGGAGAGCATAGACTTGAACTGATTCACCAAGGGGCGGGAGAAGTGATGAACTTCTGTTGTCTGTTGGTGCTTCTTCTTCAAAGGCATTATTCTCTCTCTGTCACTTTGTCTATTTCTGTCTCTCTGTCTCTGTTTCCCTCTCTCTCTCTCTCTCTCTCTCTCTCTGAGACTATCAATATATCTAGAACTAATCAATACATTTTCAGCTCCTTTTTTAGTCAAAATATTGTTTTCCCCCACATTATTTCTCTCATATAGGGGGAAAATACCCACCTATTCAAGCTTCCCATTGCACTCCCCTCACCCCTGTCAGTTGAGGGCTTTGCCTCATACATCACAAAAAACTGAGACCATTCCTTCAGGAAAGTGCTTAATAAATGCTTATTGACTGAATGAAGTCATGTCATACGGTCACTAGGTGACACAGTGAATAGTGTACTGGATGTAGGGTCAGGAAGACCCAACTTCAAATCCTGCCTTCTATGCTTACTAGCTATGTGACCCTGGGTAGGACATTAAACCTCTGTTTGCCTCCATTTCCTTGTGTATCAAACTGGGGATATTAATGGCATCTATCTTCCAGGTTTGATGTAAGGATCAAATGAGATAATATTTCTGATGTATTTTGTAAATATTAAAGGATCATAGAAATGCTAGCTATTATGATGTCAGACTAACATAATTTCATTTTTCTGTGGAATGGCTAAATTTGTAGATAGAAGAATGACATGGATATGTCTTATTTAGATTTAGCAACACTTTTGATAAGATATATCATACTATTATGGAAAGATATACTGTTATGGAAAAGATAGACTAAGAACTCATACTATTACAGAGATTCATAATTTTTTGAGGGGAGGGGGCAAACTCAAAGACTGCTTTTAACTAATAATAACATGACTAATTGGAGTTAAAGTAGTTAAAAGTTAAAGTAGCCATCACTGGAATATTCTGAGGATTTATACTTAGCCCTGTGTTATTCAACTTTTTCTCAATAATTTAGATAAAGGTGCAGATAGCAAGCTTATAAAATTTGTAGATAACATAAAGCTGGAAGAAATGACTAACACACCCATGACTAATGCCATTAGGAATCAAAAAACTTGTTTGAAGCTAGAGCACTGGGCTGAATCTAGAGATAACACTCCATAGGTATAAAGTCTTAGGTACACTTGGGTAAAAAATATTCAACTTTACAAGTGCAATAATAGGTAAACATCTCTATGTCTCTCTCTTCTCTCTGTCTCTGTCTTCCCATGTGTGTGTGTGTGTGTGTGTGTGTGTGTGTGTGTGTGTGTGTGTGT
>NW_027187327.1:5935643-5968520 GCF_028583685.1 Petaurus breviceps papuanus
TGTGTGTGTGTGTGTGTGTGTGTGTGTGTGTGTGTGTGTGTGTGTGTGTTGGGTCATCGAAAAAAAGTTCTTGGGGTTTTAAATCTGATATCAGTCAGAAGGAGTATGTGGCCCACAAATTATTTTGATTCTAATCTGAATTAATAATTTGTTGTTATTTTTATTGTTGTTTTTTAACCAGTTATGTGATTCCATTGGTAAAGGGATCTCCTTGTGTGAATATTCCTCTGCAGAAGATCTTTCAAGTATTTAAAAAAAAAAACTATCATTTGGAGGAGGGATTAGATTACTTCTAAAAGATTTTAAAAGGCAGAATCTGAGTAGATTGCAAAGAGGCAAATTTTTGCTTGGACAAATTCTTAAACATTGGAGCTTTCCAAAAGTGGATTCATTTGACTTGAAGAGTAATGTGTTCCCTGTCATTGGAGGTCTTCAAGCAAAGGCTAAATGGCCACTTATTAAGTATATTATACTGCAAGAGTATGAATTCAGACTAAAAACTATTAAGATCTCATTCAGTTTTCAAATTCTGTGATTATCTTAAGAACCTGTCATCACATGACAGCAACAGTTAGATGAGAAGCAGTGACCAGTTGTGGAAAGGAAATATGGAAGCTGAGGTGTGAACCTAGGATTACAAATTTCCTGTGGCTTGTTCTATCTCTCAATATTTGCAAGAGAATGATTCAGATTATATTTTTTTGTGAAATGGAGGGATTTCTCTTTGAATTACTAATTTAAATAATTATGCAGTCCTAAGTAAAAGTTTTCTTTTCTGAGTTGATTTCTGTTGGTAAGAAATGCACCCGGGGTGACTAGGTGGCACAGTGAATAGAGCACTGGCTCTGGAGTCAGGGGGACCTGAGTTTAAATCTGGCCTCAGACACAACACAAAAACTAGCCACGTGACCTTGGGCAAGTCATTAAACCCCAATTGCCCTCCAAAAAGTAAAAAAAAAAAAAGAAAGAAATGCACTGGGATGGTAACTTGAGCTTATGATTACCTCAAATGCAAAAGTTGGGGTTAAAAGTAGCAACTTGGTCGTGTAGAAGTAAGCCTCAGTTTTCTTGGAAAATCAAAGGAATTGAGAATTTCTGGTTGTAACTCAGATTATAACTATATAACTAATAACAATAAAGCTATGTACTGAGTTTTCCTTAATAAAGTGTGATGTGTAAGGAGTACAAGGCTTGTAATAGTTGCCTGTTCTTAGGTCTGCTTGAAGAAAATTTGGGGATGATCTAAAAATGTCAGAGGAGAGATAACACAAGGGATATACTATGATTTTGAGATATGGAATGGGAGAAAAGTTCACTGATTGAATTTGAACCTTTCTCTGAAATAAAGTGTTAAGTTAAAATGCATTAATGAAATCAAGAAAGGAACAACACATACATTTATTGAGCACCTATTCTAAGCTGAGATTTACAAATATTGTCTCATTTGATCCCCACAGCAACTCTGAGAGGTAGGGGCCATTATTATCTTTATTTTATGGTTGAGGAAGCTGAGACTAACAGGAGTAAGTAACTTGTCCAGGATCCCATCACTAGTTAATATCTGAGGCCAATTTGAACTTAGGTCTTCCTGATTAAAGACCCATTGCTCTATGCCTTACATTACCTAGCTGCCCTTATGTAGGCAGAAGGCAGATTTATTTCTCCATTGTATTTCTATATTACAATGCCCTGAAATTTAAACTCACAAAAATCTTAGTAATTCTGATTATTCAGGATTTCTGGGTGTGTTCTATACACGGAGTAGAATGTCTATTTTATCTCCTTCCTGTAATGTCCTTCAGGTAAATGACAGTGGGAGCCCCTCATGCATGTTAAAAGCTGATCTGTGCCCGTTGAATTAGTCAGCATATTCTAGATTTATTTCCAGGCCCCTATGAATGCAAAATGAGTAGGCTCAGCACATCCAAGACACCTTGGTGCCAGGGTGAGTGATGTCTTATCTCAGCAGAAGAAAAAGGAGTGTCTGCCTGATTTAGAAGGACTTTTTCAAAAGCAAAGAAGCTTCAAGTCACTGATAGATTTGGACAAGTAATGTTAGAATCTTAGTTGTCTTTTTGTCAGATACTTGTTTTATACATTTAAAAAAAGAAACTTCTCTGAATCTTCCTAGGACTTTGAGAATCCTTCTGGAAGTCAGATGCTGTTCATTTGCAATATACTGGATAAAAAAAGAAAGCTATGAAAGAAACCTTGCAGTGTTATTGTATTACTGCTCTTGAAGGAAGAGAAAAAGAGTCATAGGATGTTAGATCATATAATACATGCTTTGTTTGTTCTCATATTATTAATTATTTATTTTTGTATTCATATTATAGTATCATGGTATTTCAGAAACAGAAAGGTAAAAATATATGCTCTATAAGAGTTTAGATTGTTTTATTCACTATATTTGCTCTCTGAGTACCTAACACAGTGCCTGAATTTAGTAGGCTCATGGTAAATGCATGCTGATAGTTGCTTGATTGATTATTAATTAATTATTTAATCCAATGTCCCATTTTACAAAGGTGGAAATTGAGGTCCAGAGAGGTAAGAGACTTGGTCAAGGTCACATAGATAATTATTGGCAAAAGTCATTAGGAGAATACTGGTCTTCTGACACTTGGTTGAATGATTATTCCAGTGAACTATAGAACTTCTTTAATATTCAGATTTAAATCATCTCTATGCTCATCCATCAGAATGTCTATTTTAGAGTGTAGTCTGTAAACTTTTTAACAGGGGTCTATAAATAGATTTCAGGAGCTTCATGAACTTGACTGGGAAGAAATTTCATTTTCATTAACCTTTAGCTGAAATCAAGCATTTCCTACAAATATAAATTTAAAAATTCAATTACTCTGAGAAGGGGTTTCACTAAGCTTCCAAAAGGCTCCATGACTTTGGGAGCCAAAATGATGGAGTAGAAACAGGACTTCCATGGCTCTGGCTTCCACCTCCTCCAATTCATGTAAAAAAAAAAATTCATGTAAACTTTGGAGCTACAGAAACCACAAAAAGACATAGAGAAGCTAAGCCCCTGCTGAAGACAGTCCATCAGGCTGTCAGGAAGGGGTAAGCACAGTGCTCAGGGAGCTGAGCCCTGAGGTTTTAGCCTCAGGGTGCCCACAATCAGCTGCCAGCTGGAGGGACTTCAGATCACCAGCAGCTGTGATGGTTTCCAGAATTATCAACACACAGATGCTAAGGACAAAGTGAGAGGTCAATGTGAATTTTGGGATCCAGTAGTTCAGGAGGGCAGTCTGGCCTTTAACCCTTGGAGGGAGAAGCCTCTGAACCTCTACGGCCATGAAGCCACTGCCACATGGCAACCTTAGCTCCTGGCTTGCAGATTGTAAGGGGACTAAGCAACCAGTCTGAGGGGTAATTGCTATTGCTTTAACCTGTTTGGATATGGGTTGTGGTCTAGGGTGGAGGACCTGTGGTGCATTATCTCTTGCCAGAGCATGTGGAGGTTCAGAGAGGGCACCCAACTAATACCTTCAGCATCTGAGAAAACCCCAGCAACTTTGGGACAAAGCTCCCCTGTTTGGGAGCAGAGTTCTACTGTGGCAAAAAGCTCAACAGTCAAGTAATTGAGTGGCAACATGAGCAAGCAAAGGAAGCAAAGTGAGCAGAGCAATCCAACTTTATACTCCTATTTTGGGGACAAAAAGGATCAAAGCATGGAACAGGAGGAAGGCAGTGAAGTAGGAATTCCTGCACCAAAGGTATCCAAGAAAAATACGAGCTGGTTACAGGCCACAGAGGACCTTAAAAAGGATTTTGAAAACCAAATAAGAGAAGTGGAGGAAAAATTGGGAAGAGAAATGAAAATGATGCAAGAAAATTATGAAATGAGAGTCAACAACCTGACTGAGGAAAATAACACCTTAAAAAAGAGACTAACTCAAACGGCAAAAGAGGCTCAAAAAGGCAATGAGGAGAAGAATGTCTTAAAAGGTCAAATTTTCCAGATGCAAAAAGAATCTCAAAAGGTCACTGAAGAGAATCAATCCTCAGAATTAGATTGGAGCAAATGGAAGCTAGTGACTTTATGTGAAATCAAGATACTATTAAACAGATCCAAACAAATGAAAAAATAGAAGGAAATGTGAAATATCTCAATGGGAAAACCATTGACCTGGAAAATAGATCAAGGAGAGATAATTTAAAAATTATTGGTCTACATGAAAGCATGATCAAAAAAAGAACCTAGGAATCATCCTTCAAGAAATTCTCAAGGAACATTGCCCTGATGCTTTAGAACCAGAGGGTAAAATAGATGTTGAAAGAATCCTCCAAATACCTCCCAAAAAAGATCCCAAAATGAAAACTCCTAGAAATATTATAGCCAGCTTCTGGAATTCCCAGATCAAGGAGAAAATATTATAAGCAGCCAGGAAGAAACACTTTAAATATTGTGGAAACACAATCACGATAACCCAGGATCTGGCAGCTTCTTCACTGAGGGATCGAAGGGCTTGGAATATGATATTCCAGAGGGCAAAGGAGCTGGGATTAAAACCCAGTAAAACTGAGTATCATGTTTAAGGGGAAAATATGGTTATTCAATGGAACAGAGGGCTTTCAAGCATTTTTGATGAAATACCAGAGTTGAATAAAAAATTTGGCATTCAGATACAAGAAGCGAGAGAAGCATGAGAAGGTAAACAGGGAAAAGAAATCATAAGGAACTTATCAAAGTTGAACTATTTACATTCCTACATGGAAGAAAAATCATTGTAATTTATGAAACTTTTCTTAGTAGGAGAATAGTTGGAGGGAATACAAATGTATATATATATGTATATATGTGCATACATATATATGTTATAAAGGAGGGCATATGGGCATGTGAATACATATGTGAGTGTGTGTATATATGTGTACAGGTATACATAGATAGAGGGCATAGGACCAATTGAATAGGAAGAGATGATACTTAAAAAGTGAAGTTAAGAGGTGAAAGAAGAATATAATGAGAGGAGATGGGGAGAGACAGAATGGGGTAAACTATCTCATAGAGAAGAGGCAAGGGAGTTAGTTACAAAGGAGCAGAAGATCAGGAAGACAAAAGGGAATGGGTCAACCTCATTCTCATTGATTTTGGCTTAGGGAGGGAATGACATACACACTAAATAGCGTATCTCACCCTACAAGAGAGTTGGGAGGAAGGGGATGAGAGGGGGGATAATGGAAAGGAGGGCAGGCTGGGGGGAGGAGGGAAGTTGGAAGCACCCACTTTTGAAATGGACAGGATCGAATTAGAGAATAGAACAAATGGGAGGTGGGATAAGATGGATGGAAATATAGTCAGTCTTCTCCACTATATCCACTGTGGAAATATTTTGCACAGCTACACATGTACAACCTATATTTAATTGCTTATCTTCCCAGTAAGAGTGGGTGACAAGGGAGGAAAGGAATGATTCTGGAATTCAAAATTTTAAAATCAAACGTTTAAAATATACATATATCTACTATTATTATTAATATTATTTTACATGTAACTGGGAAATAAGATATACAGGCACTTGGGCATAGAGATCCACCATACCCTACTGCAAAATCAGAGGGGGAATGGGGGAAGATATGGGAGAGAGCAGATTGCAGGAGGGGATATCCAGTGGGATTGCTATTTTGGGGTGGTGGGTAGGGGAAAAACGTGGGGAAAATTTGTAACTCAAAATTTTGCAGAAATGAATGATGTAAACTAGAAGTTAATAAAGCTTTTGATAAAGTTAAAAAAAAAAACAAAACCAAAAAAAAAAAAAAACCAAAAGGCTCCATGACACACAAAAAAGTTAAGAACCCTTGAGTTGGCAGCTCAAAAATGTATCTTTAATTTAGTTTGTATAGTATCTAACAAACTTAAGAAATTGTAATAAAATATTTTTAAAATATTGTTTTTAATGGTTACTTTATTCACTATCAGATTTATATGTATATTAGAAATTAGAAAAATAAGTAGAATTCCTTAAAAAGATCTGAAAATATAGGGTTGAGATGGAAAAGTGAGTCTGACGATATGATTTGATATGAAAATTATATCTTTGAGCTGACTGGGTCTGGGGATGCAATGTATAGAGTGCTGGACTCAAGGTCAGGAAGTTCTGAGTTAAAAATCAGACCTCAGGTGCTTTTTTATTTGTGTGACCCTGAGCAATTCTCTTAACCTCTGTGTGCCTCAGTTTCCTCACCTTTAAAATCAGTATAATAATAGTATTTACCTCCTGGTGTTGTAAAGATGAAATAAGATAATATTCATCAAGTACTTAGCCCACCTTTAAGCTATATCCTCTTATATATGCATGTATCTGTCTATGTGTGTACATATATATGTATGCACGCATGCGTGTGTGTATGCGTGTATGTATATCTTATTTGTTGTAACCTGATTCCCAAAGTCCACTGGTATGGGATTCTCTCTTCAATAATGGAAATCAATATCCATTTCCACTGTGAGGGTCATGAGCAGATTTGGCAAGAATGAGAGAGAAGAGGGCTATGGGCTCTTTACCTTCTTTGAATTTCTTTAGACTCTTGCAATCTCTTTAGATATCTGTTTGGTTATTTCTGGTTTCCAGTTGTAAGGGAGAAGATGCATCATCCCAAATTCACCTTAACTTGCTGAAGGAGAAATATGATCCTCATAAGAAATCAACAGAAGAGGAAATAGAATTCTTCATTATATCCCCTTCCCAGCTTGCTGCAATAGAGACTTTGAAGAATTTTCTACTTGGGTAAGATATGAAGCTCTTCCTTTCAGTTAAACTGAGTCATCTTGCCCTTAGTGGGAAAGTTCCTTCACTTTGTAGTATCTGATATATATTCTTCTATACATTCTTTCTCTTATTTCTGTTTTTCTCTCAATTTGGATAAATTGATCTTTATGCTGTTTACTATGTGTGTTCATTGTGGAACTGGTATTTGGTAAGAAAGAAGCCAAACCTTGGATTTAGAATTTGGGGTCCTCCTTTCCCCATTAGTGAATAGCAATAAAAAGCCTAGCTTGAACTTGAAATCTATTAGTCTCCTAGACTAATAATCTTTAAGGGAGTAATTGGCTGTGGTTCTAGCCTGGTGCCCCCTCTCTCTAAAGAGAGAAGACCATCAGCCTCTGACTTCAATCTCCTACTTTTCTCCTTTGTTGTGATTGAAGTTAAGATAAATTTAGATACTAAAGCTTCAAGCATGATTAATTTATTAATAATTTACTAATAATTAAAACCTCACCTTTCTCAGTAAAGCTAAGACCTTGAATGAAGGAACTATCTCATTTTTTTATAGTTGTGGGGAATACAGAACAAATAACAGGACTTTTTAGAAGGCAATAAATTATGATTGGTTCTAATAGCTTTATGTCACAAATGGCAAAATCAATATGATTGGTTACAGAGCAGAGGCATGAGGGACAATATGATTGCTTGGAAACTGGGAATGAGGGGCTAGCAACAACTCCCCACCACCACCACCACTTTCCTCCTTTGACTAAGAAATGTCCATTGTTTAAGTCTAACTGTAAGGTTAGAGATAGTTCTTTGGTTAGCAAACCAGACATCTTTAAAAGATAGCTTGATGGTCTAAAGATACTGACTCCCTGTTGTTCACCCTCATCCTTCAAGGATAACAGATTTCCTTGGGGCAAGAATAGAACTGTAATTAGCAGGAGAACTAGTTTTCTAAACTTAACTGATGACAAGCCAGCTGAATTTTTAAATTAATTGGAGAGAGAAAGAACCATTACTTAGTTACAGGATAAAATCAATTAATAGTAAATAGAATCAATTAAAAGAAGACATAGAATCAATCTGATCATTTCACCTGTCATAAATTAATGTCTTCCTTGGAGAAGTGTTCAGGGAGAAGAGCTAGAGGTGTCTATTCTACCTCTCTTTGAGTCAAACAATGACACCCCTATGCTATATATGGGGGACAACCTTGCTACATTATTGTAACAGTAGAATCATACAATTAGGAATGGGTAGGATCTTAGAGATAGTCTAACCCAACTCAACTTGTATTACTAATGACAAAAGTAAAGTCTTTGGAATTTATGTACTTAGGGTCACACAGGTATATTAACTGGTAGACCCAGCATCTGAATCTAAGTTTCTCTTATTCTACATCTAGCATGCTTTCCAGTGCATCATGGAGTCATATTCTGATGAATGAGTAGTAAAGGGCGTCTCATTAGAATCCAGTCCAAAATACTAGAGGTACCTGAAATTGAATGGAATATAGGAGATCACCTAGTTCGATTTTCCTTTTAATTTTCCAGAAAAGAAACAGATGAGTCCCAGACAGGTGAAATTATATGCCCATGCATATACAGTTAGTTAGATTTTGGGCTAGACTCAGATGCCCTGACCATCAATCCAGTCTTCTGTCCATTACACCAGTAGTGTCAATCTCAATGAGAGCCAACAAATATACATAAAGATTTGTGTGTGTTGAATATTGTCTTAGAAAATCATACAGAAATATTGTTTTTTTGTTTTATAGTATTTTTATTTTCTTAAATATTTCCCAATTACATTTTATTCAAGCTAGCTTCAGGAGTATTGTGGGCAGCACATATGGCACAATTTTTATACTTCTCCATTACATATAGTGCAACAGATAAAATCATAAAAATTTTGCACATTTCTATAGTAATAGTTTTCAAAGCATTTTCCATCTAATCCAATGAGGTAGGTGTTATTATCCCCACTTTACAAATAAAGAAACTGAATTTCAAAGAAGTAAAGTTACTAAGTTTTCATAGCTGCCAAATGAGAGATTCAGGATTCTAATCCAAGGCAACTACTTTCCAAGCCTAACACTCTTTGTATGTTACACTGTTTTATTGAGGAAATAAATCTTTTATCTGGTAGCTACATATTTCTTATAGCAGAATCATGGTCACCCAGGAAACATATTAATGAATTGTTCTGGACAACCAACTTTTTCCAGATTAGTTCAGGGTTGCTTGAGAAGAAAAGACCCTTTGCATTGGTCTCAGATCAATTGGAATCAAATTTGTTATTACATAAATCATGCATTTACCAGGAGAGTATTTTATCATACTGATATAGTGACACTATATATTTGAAGCTCCAAATAACACACATGATCTAAGAGGTTTTAGACATTTTCAAGAGTAATCTCAACAGTAATTTTTGTTGTAGTATCTATTTAAAGTGTTTGTTGTCAGAATAAAATTGGTTATATCAAAGGAACAAAATCAAGGACTCTTTTGCTTTGGAAATCAGATATAACATCATATCTCAAGCATCCTTAGGTGGAAAATTCTAATACAAGGAGTCTCAAAAGAAATGGTTTTAGCATCTTGTCATGACCTGTATTTCATGTCATGTTCTCTGCCTTTTGTTGGATACTTTTACAATGGAGTACAAATATAGTTTTGAGATCTTAATTTCTTATCTGTTATAGGGTTAGCCCATTAAGTACTATTACTTTTTGCTTATTTATGGTGATATTTATAAAATTTACTTTTAAAAGATTCCATTTTTTTATGCAGAGAATACTGAATAGTTTCCTCAGTCTTGATAAACTCAAAATCATCACAGTGAGCATCTGTTATTTAGACATACAGCTGCAACTGATTGGGATGAAGACAGAATGGGTACTGAACTGAGAAGTGGCTATGGAATCTGCTTTCTTTCTTTTTCTTTTTCCAAAATTTATTTAGTTTTAGTTTTCAACATTTGCTTTTGTAAGATTTTGAGATCTAAATCTTTCTCTCCCCACTTCCCTAACCCCTGGCCAGGATACCATGCAATCTGATATCGGCTGTACATATACAATAATATTAAACATTTCCACATTAGTCATGTGACAGAAGAATCATAACAAAAGTGAAAAACCATGAGAAAGAAAAAAAGAAGGAAAATAGTATGCTTCAATCTACATTCAGACTCCATAGTTCTTTCTCTAAATGTGGATAGAATTTTCAATCATGAGTCTTTTGGAATTGTCTTACATCATTGTCTTGCTGAGACGATTTGTCTATCAAAGTTGGTCATCCCACAATGTTGCTGTTACTGTGCACAATGTCTTCCTGGTTCTACTCACTTCACTCAGCATCAGTTAGGGTAAGTCTTTCTAGGTTTTTCTGAAGTCTGCCTGCTTATAATTTCTTAATGCACAAACATATTCCATTACATTCAGGTGCTGTAACTTGGTTCACCCATTCCTCAATTGATGGGCATCTCCTCAATTTCCAACTTTTTGATATCACAAAATGAGCTGTTATAAATATTTTTGTACATGTGTGTCCTTTTCTAATTTTTATGATCTCTTTGGGATACAGACCTAGTAGTTGTATTGCTGGATCAAAAAGGTATGCACAGTTTTATAGCCCTTTTGACTTAGGAATCTGCTTTCTTGTAAAAACAACTATAAGGTAACTTAAGCTTTGTATCTTTTGTATCTTTGATATTAGGATCACATGCAGCATGTAACTTTTAGGCAGGTTTCCTTCCTGAGAAATTATTGAATCAAGAACTAAAGTTTCCTTTTTCCAAATGATTTTCTTACCCTCAAGAAAAATCATCTTCCTTGTGCTTTCAATTATTGTTGAAATTTGTATTGACACTTTGAGGTTTCAGTGTGAGAGCAGATAGAGGGAAACAGACAAAAATGTTGAAAAATATGGCCCAAGTTTGAAAAATGATATAGGCCAGAGACTTATAAGTTCCTAAGAACTTCCATTTCTATATATAATTAATGTTGCCTTCCAAAAGAGAGTTAGAAAGTATGGGATATAGGAATTAAACTAAGAAAATTTAAAAAAATTAAGAATTAGTTGTTGATATAAGAAACATATCAAATTTATTTGTACGAGTTCATAAATTAGATTGAAAAGGGGACAGATCCTAGGATAATAGCTAGAAGGAAAATTAAAAGTTAAGTCTAGCACACCTTAAAAATAGATGATGAGATTGATGCATAGAGAAGATAAGTAACATGGCTATGACCATATAACTACTATTTGTATGAGGTAGGATTTGGAGCTAGTTTTTCCAGAATTGCAGTCCACTATCTGATTTAAAATAATAGAATAAATTGTAAAGAAAAACTTTGATGAGGATATAGTTAGGAGGATGGGTTCTTGAACTCAAAGCATTTCAAAATCTCAGAGTTAGAATGGACCATTGAGCAGTCAAGTCCAACTTCGATCTCAACAAGAATTCACTCTATGGCATAATAAATAAGGTGACAATCAGCCTTTACCTGAAACCGTAATGAAGAGAATATAAAATAATCAGAATAGACCCTTTCATCTTTGTGTATTGCCATCTGTTAGGAAATTCTTCCTTTTTACAAGTCTAAATTAACCTCTTTTCATCTTCTTTCTTGCCCCAGTTATAACTTGTGCTTTACTCTCAAATAAATCAAATTTTCTCTGTTCCTATCTCTTTCTCCCCAGGGTTACCATCTCAAATAGGTGCCTGCAATGCTTCAGTGATGTGGGGGTCCTGAAAATATGGGATCCATTCTTTTACCTCATGTTGCCCCAGTCCTTAGGATATGAAAATCAACCCTCTAGCACAATGACTAACTTAGCATCTATGACTCTGTGCTGAGTCAAGAAGAGATCCTTAATCCTACATAGAAGGATGTGATTCTATTCATGGAGGAGGGAAAAGTGCCAATTATAAATACTGCCAGGCTAGGTGATGCAGTGAGTAGAACACCAGAACTTGGAGTCAGGAGGACAATAGTTCAAATCTGGCCTCAGACACTTGACACACTTACTAGCCATGTGACTTTGGGCAAATCACTTAACCCCAATTGCCCTCCCAAAAGCAAAAATATAAAAATAAAAAAAAGATGGTGTCTAGACTCTTAAAAAAATACTGCCACTTTAAACTTTCAGAGTGTTCCAGCAAGTTGCACTTTACTAGAACTCCAATCGAGGTAATATCAGTAGTTGTCTTGTTCCTGGTCAATCCCTGGTCACAAATAGCTTATAATGCTCAGATCTAGAGGGTAGATATTGAGATTTGCCTATATTAGTTGCACTAAACATTTTTAGGTCTCCAGTCTCAACTGTCTCTGTGATCTTTGATGAATACAACACAATACCTGGAGAAGACAGCATTAGTATACTAAACAAGGCTAAATATGGTGCAAACATTCTCTCCAGAATGGAGAAAACCTGACCTCACTGAAAAGTTCAAAGTCATGAAGTAATTCTGGAAGAATAAGCAACAACAACAACAAAACAATTCTACCATACCAAGATAATATGGTGACAGGGATGACTATGCAGGGTGTCCCTAAATTCTGGACACATAGAAAATATAATTAACTATGCATATTTTCATGAAATGAAATGAATGAGATTTTCAATATTTTATTTAATTAGCATAAATTTTAGCCATGACAATTTCATATGGAATAAAAGCTTTCATTAGCTTTTGGGGACTATTTTCCATATTAATGAGATTAATTAAATTAATTAATGAGATTTCCTATGTGTCTCTTATGTCTTCCTATAAAATCTCAACTACCATGCAAAATTGAGCAAAATCTTTCAGGGAAAAAATGGACACTCAATGAAATAGTAGACTTTCAATTATTCCTGGTGAAAACACCAGAGCTGAATAGAAAATCGATCTTCAAATACAAGACTCAAGACAAGCATAAAAAGGTAAACAGGAAAGAAAGAAAATGTTATTCAATAAGGTTAAACTATTTATGTCTTTGCATGGGAAGATGATATTACTAAATCTTGAGAACTGTTTATTTATTAGGGTTGTCAGAAGGGGTATATATAGACAGAGGGTGTGGGGATAAGTTGAGCTAATTGTGATGATAATTAAGGGGTGAAAAAAAGGATTGTACAGGAAGAAGAGGAAAGGTGGAGGCAGGATAGGGTAAGTCACACCACATGAAGAGGCAGAAAGACCTATTGCAGTAGAGGGAAAGAAGGAAGAGGGGGTGAACACTGTTCAAAACTAACTCCCCTCAGATTTGTTTCAAAGGGGAAATAACATACACATGCAGTTAGTAATAGAAATCTATTTTGCCCTGTAGAGAAGTAGGAGAAGAAAGGAAAAAGAAAAGGGAAGAGGTGGGTGGAAGGGAGGATAAAAGGCACAGAAGAAGTAGTAGGGGAAAGAGGAAATTAAAGGGAGGGGAACTGGTAGAAGGGAGATCAGATTGAGGGAGTAAGTGGTCAGAAGCAAAACACTGGTGAAGAGGGAAAGGGTGAAAGGAGAGAGAAAATTATAAACAGCGGGCAAAATAGAATGAAAAGAAAAAAAGAGTAATCATAACTGTGAATGTGAATGGGATGAACTCTCCCATAAAACACCATAATCTTTTAATATGTTGTTTACAATAAACACATGTGAAGCAGAGAGGTATATGCAGAGTAAAGGCAAAAGGTGGAATAGAATATATTTTAGATGAAGCAAAAAAACAAGTCTAGCAATCCTATTCTCAGACAAAGCAAAAGCAAAACCTGATCTAAATAAAAGAGATAAGGAAGGAAACCATATCTTGCTAAAAGGTACCATAGACAATGGAGTAAGAAAAATAATAAACAAATATACAACAAGTGGTATAGCATCCACATTCTTAAAGGAGTAGCTAAGTAAGTCACAGGAAGAACTGAAATGCAAAACTAAGCTAATGGGGGACCTGAATCCCCTCCTATCAAAACTAGATAAATCAGGGCAGAGTCAAGATGGCAGAATAAAAGCAGGGACTTGCTTGATCTCTCACCCAAACCCTTCTTTATACTTGTAAAAATAACTTTAAAGAAATTCTAGAGTAGCAGAACTCACAAAATGACAAAGTAAAACAAATCTCTAGCCCAAGACAACCTAGAAGGTCGACAGGAAAGGTCAGTTGCTCCATTCTGAGAGAAGGGTACAGCCCAACATTGGCTGCATTGGCATAGACTGGGCCCAGCAAACCCAGAGTGGTCTTCAGGGGACTGAATCACTGCAGCTATGGTGATTTCCAGACATCTCAACCCACAAACACCAAAGACAACTTAGGAGGTGAATAGGAAAGGTCTGTTGGACCTGGGTGAGAGAGGTGCATGGTTAGCCCCAACCCCAGAACAGTGGCAGCAGTGGTGGCATTGACAATGGCAGTGGCTGTTTCCAGATCTTTTGGCCCACAGACTGTGGAAGGATCAAGTGGCTGATGAGAGGGGGATTGCAGGGATCACTCTGTTGGTGCTGAGGCAGTATTCTCTTGCTTTGCCCTTGCTCAGATCTGGGTTGCAGTCCTGGGTGGTGGTCCCAGGGTGAGGAGGAGTGCTAGCATGGCCAAGCTTGTGGTGGGAGTGGAGAGGGAATGCTTCTCACAATTCCAAGGCAGAAAAGAGTTCTTTTGGTCACTCACAGGCCAGAACACAGATCAGGAGAAGAGTAAACACCTTTCCTTTGATCATACAACCTTGGGAGAGCTAAAAACTTGCATGTCCCTAGAAATGTCTCACAAAACAGCTGCACAAAACCCCTGATGCTTGGGCAAGACACTCTATACATTGGAAGCAGAGTCCTACTTCAACAAAGAGTTAGAAAGTCAAGTATTTGGCTGAGAAAAAGAAAAAATAGTGTGAAAAAACCCTCAAACTATGGAATCTTACTTTGTTGACAAAGAAAATCAAAACATACAACCAGAAGAAGACAACAAAGTCAAAACCCTTATATACAAAGCTGTCAAGAAAAATAATAAATTGGTCTCAGGCCTTGAAAGAACTCCAAAAGGATTTTGGAAATCAAGTCATAGAAGTAGAGAAAAAATTTGGAAGAGAAGTGAGAGTGATGCAAGAAAACTGCTTGCTAAAGGAGACCCAAAATATACCGAAGGAAAAAGCACCTTAAAAAATAGACTAACCCAAATGGCAAAAGAGACACAAAAAGTCAATGAACAGAAGAATGCCTCAAAAATAGAATTATCTAAATGGAGAAAGAAGGCCCAAAACTCACTGAAGAAAATAATCTCTTAAAATTAAAATGGAACAAATAGAAGCTAATGACTCTATGAGAAATCAAGAAATTATAAAACAAAACCAAAAGAATGAAAAATAGAAGATACTAGAAAATAGCTCACTGGAAAAATCAGTGACTTGGAAAATAGATCCAGGAGAGAAAATCTAAAAAATTATTGGACTACCCGAAAGCCATGATCAAAAAAAAGACCCTAGACATCATCTTTCAAGAAATTATCAAGGAAAACTGCCCCAATATTCTAGAGTCAGGGAGTAAAATAAAAATTGAAAGAATCCAGTGATCACCTTCTGAAAGAGATCCCAAAAGGAAAACTCCTAGGAATATTGTAGCCAAATTCTAGAATTCTCAGGTCAGGGAGAAAATATTGCAAGCAACCAGAAAGAAATAAATATTGTGGAAAAATAATCAGGATAACACAAGATTTAGCAGCTTCTACATCAAGGGATATGAGGGCTTGGATTATGATATTCTAGAGGTCAAAAGAGCTAGGGTTAACACCAAGAATCCTCTACCCAGCAAAACTGAGTATAGTACTTCAAGGGAAGAAATGGATATTCAGTGAAATAAAGAACTTTCAAGCATTCTTGATGGACTGTGCTCTGCTCCCAGCCAGGTGCAACAGATGCTTCCTGGTGACCTTCCAAGCTATCTTTGCCTGGAGATTTGTTTAACTCCATCATTTTGTGAGTTCTGCAGCTCTAGAATTTGTTTAGAGTCATTTTTGCAGGTATTTGGAGGAATTTGGGGGAGATCTCAATTAATTCCCTACTTTTACTCCACTATCTTGACTTTACCCCATGCTTGTCTTCTCAATGAGGTTGGGTGAAGAGGAAGAAAAGGAGAGAATGTGGAACTCAAAGTTTTAAAAATGAATGTTAAAAATTGTTTTTACATGCAACATGGAAATAAGATATCCTGGGAATGGGGCATAGAAATCTATCCTGCCCCACAGGAAAATAGAAGGGAAGGGAATAAGAGAAGGGAGGGATGATAGAAGGGAGGTCAGATTGGGAGAAGGGGTAAACAGAATGGACACTGTCTTGATTTTGGGGGAGGGGAGACATGGGCAGAAAATTTGGAACTCAAAATATTGTGGAAGTGAATGTTGAAAACTAAAAATAAATAAATTAATTAAAAAAACTAGATAAATCTAACTATAAAATAAACAAGAAAGAAGTTAAATGGGTGAACAGAGTTTTAGAAAAGTTAGATATGATAGACTGCTGGAGAAAACTGAATGGGGATAGAAATGAATATGCCTTTTCTTTTTAGTGGTACATGGCACCTACATAAAATTGACTATATATTAAGGCATAAAAATACCAATCTATCAAAAATATCAATTGGGATAAGGAAAAAAATATCAAGACAGGTTCTCTCTCTGTGTCTGTGTCTGTCTCTCTCTCAGACACACACACACATACACACACACACTCAGACACTAGTCATTTGTTTCTCTTGGAGAGTTTAAATGAGAATTTTCCTGGGAAGAATCATTTGAATGAGAAACAACTTCAGTGAAGATGGAGAGAACTAATACACAGGTATTTTTCAGAAACACTCTTTCTTTAATTAAAAATTATATAGAGAATTATACATCCTTTGGTACAACCTCATGCAGAAGAGAAAGATCATTATGAGTCAGTAATATTGTGAAGAAAGGACAAATATAAGGGATTGAACAATCCTGCTTTCCACACATTATTACATCTAAGTGACTAAATGGAGAAAGAAATTAAGTGACTTCAGGTCCTTCAGGTAGTAAGTGGCAGAGATGGGTTTCGGACTCAGGTTCTCTGACACCACATCTAACACTTTCCCTATTATATCACATTATTTTCTTATAAAGGTAGCAGAAGCTGTTGTTATTCCTTCCTGGTAAGATATTGACATTTTAATCCAAGGACATTTAGGAGATGATTCCTTAACTCTGAAGAGTGAATTTAATGGTAAGAATTTCAGGATCATGGTATCATAGATTTTGAGCTGCTGTGAACCACTTCATATTATAGATTGGAAACAGAGGTCCAGATAGGCATTATGTCTTGTCAAAGGCCATGAGGTGAGCTGATATTCAAACCCATTTATTCTGACTTCACAGTCAATACATTCCCAATGTACCACTGAAAAGGGTGAGAGAGAGACATTTATGGTCCCTTTAAATCACACCATTCTGGCATAATGGCTATTTCTATCCATAAAAGTCTATAGCATACTACTGGAACTGTTCTGGTTATTTATATAGGCAAATAATGAAGTTTACTTTAAGGAGAACCACTCAAGTGTTAATATAGATTTTAGGACTAGCTCATTCATTCTTGTCATCTCAAAACTCCTTTGTATCATCAACTACTCTCTCCTTCCCCCCAATCTCTTAAAAAAAACTGATTTTTTCCTTCCCAAGATTAACCCTACACCTTGCCACATGGGAGAATTGCAACCAAAAGAACAAAATTGTAATTTTTCTTTTCATGTCATGAAACGCTTTTCTTGACACTGTCATTGGGTCTGGATATGACCAAGGGACCACCATGCCTTTCTAAAGCTAAATGCCTTTCAGCAATGAGTAATATATGGCTGAAACCATTGACTTCTTAGGGCTTTTGAAAAGAGGACCCTGGAGCCAGACTAAGTGATCTATAAGGTTTCTCCCAACTCTAATTATTTATGACATTAAGGCTAACCTTTCAGTTTTTTAGTCATTCATAGGAGAAACAGTCAACTATAGGTGCTTCAGGTACTATGTGATTGTGGATAGTTTGTATATCCCTGAACTATTGATTTGGATGAGTTATTTTACACTCCTCAAAGTCCATATTAAATGGCACTAGCCATACTGTTAATGCCTTTCTGAATTAGTCTTTTTGGGTAGTTGTTTTGCTTTTGGGTTAATCCTTAGAAGAGATCTGGTATTCAAGTTGAGTAGAATGCTTCACAAAATTTTTTGATTTTTTTTTCCTATTTAGTACTCCAACTGTTAAATCTATGGAGGAACAAAAGAAATAGAGTCAAAAAAGTTAATTACATATTGTCTGAATCACTGGAATTCAAGTCTTGAAGTCTGTTAGTTTTTCTCTCAACTCACTCTATGAATAGAAACATTGGTCTAGCCCAAATGAACAGCTTAGGTCGCTTGGGAAAATGGCACAGTCTTTCACTCCTTTACACATCTCTCTTTGTACCCACTGTTCAGCTGCTTAAAAGTTACCTCTAGACCTTTCCTCTCCAGAATTAAAACTGAGAATATCATTCTGTTTTTATCTATGCTACATGTGACTGACTAAAAT
Source organism: Petaurus breviceps papuanus (assembly GCF_028583685.1). Classification (NCBI taxonomy): domain Eukaryota; kingdom Metazoa; phylum Chordata; class Mammalia; order Diprotodontia; family Petauridae; genus Petaurus; species Petaurus breviceps. Next base: position 5,953,918 of record NW_027187327.1, read on the forward strand.
TACATCTATGTAGTCATTTAATTTTTTTTTTTGCTAATCTATTAGGAGAGCTATAAATAACTTGCCAGTTCTCATCAAATGGATTCTCCGTGTCAGTCTTCTTCACTTGATAGAAAACCACAGAACTAGAATTCTTCTTTTTTAATTGAAGAGGAAGCAGAGACTGTTTTTTTCTTTTTTGTTTTTTTTTTCTCATGTTTTCTCCTATTCATTACAATTCTTCTATGCAACATGACTAATATGAAAATGTGTTTAATAAGAATGTATGTGTACAACCCATATCATATTGCAATCCATCTTGGGGAGAGAAGGGTAACAGAGGGGGTGAAAATCTAAAACTTATGGAAGTGTATGTTGAAACCCCCAAACAAATAATTTAATAAATTGGGGAAAAAATAAAAAAAATATAGATCAATTACATCTTAATAATAACAAAGTGACTGAGAAATGGAAATGGAGTGGAGAAGTAGAAAGGATGTAGGATTAGGAGTTAGAAGTCCTGTTTTTATTTCTAATTAGTTAATTAATTAATTTTTATTTTTCAGCATTCACTTCCACAAGATTTTGAGTTCCAAATTTTCTTCCCATCTCTCCCTTCTCCCTCCTCCTGAGATGGCATGCATTTTGATGACCTCTTCCCCTAGTCTGCCTTCCCTTCTATTACCCTCCCCCATCCCCTTTGCCCTTACTTTCTTATAGGGCAAGATAGGTTTCTATACACTATTGCCTGAATATCTTATTTCCCACTTACATGTAAAAAGCATTTTATTAACATTTGTTTCCAAATTCTCTCTCTTCTTCCATCCCCACCTACCCTCATTGAGAAGGTAAGCAATTCAATATAGGTTATACATGTGTAGTTATGCAAAACACTTCCATAATGGTCATGTTGTAAAAGACTAACTATATTTCCTTCCATCCTATCCCTCCCCCCCTCCACACACACACTTATTCTGTTTTTTTCCCCTGACCCTCTCCCTTGTCAAAAGTGTTTGTGTATGACTACCCTTTCCCTCACTCTGCCATCTCTTTGTAATGGTAATGGAATTTAAAGATCCTTTTGTATTGGTTTGGTTTTTGGGTTGTGTTAAAACCCAGAGCTTGTGAATTCTACTTGTGGAGTAGACTTGTTGACATGAAGAGAGGGGGCTGAACTGGGAGGAGATGGTGCTATGGATTTATAGAGAGGCCCAAGCAGAGAGAGGCCAGAACAACTTTTGGGAGCAGCATCCAGCATCATGGAGGCAGAGAGATAGAATTGTCAGGAGCCAGAGTTGCTGAGAGAGAGAGAGAGAGAGAGAGAGAGAGAGAAATGGCTACAGAAGCAACGCGGACTGCTGAGGGCCAGTTGGAGTTGCCCAGGACTTTTGAGAACTGCCACCTGGAGCTGCAGAGAACTGAGAAGGCATGACTGTAGGGCCAGTATTTTTTCTGTCAGTTTTGATGTTTCTTTGCCAGATTCATCCACTGGTAAAGGACAGTGCTGTTGTTGAAGAGGTCCTGGAATCTTGCTGTTGGTTCAGAAGCCCCGAAGGTGGATTTTCTTGTATGTTTACAGAAATCCTGGAGGAGTGTCTTGCTGATGTTTTCAGGGGTCCTGAGATTGTTCTGCAGGCAGAGAGTGAATTGATGAGGAAGCTGGCAATGTATGTTGTGGCTTTGTTAAGCTTTGGCTCCCCAGAAACAGAGATTGCTGAGAACTTGCCTTGGGTCAAGATGAAGAAAAGACCTCTTCTTTGCTATTGAATGCTGTGATGATACCTAACCTTGTTGTAGCTTAGGGGTAGATGGCCTTTGTGCTCTCCACAACCCCTTTGAGAGGGTGCTTGGTGGTGATAGATGGTATTGTAATTCAGTTGTGATCCAGGGGTGGAAAACTTTTGACTTTTATACTTTGTGACTGACCAAATGGATGTACTTTGTTTATGATTAGAAACTAATCTCCAGTTGAATACAGAGAAGACTTTGTGATTGACTAAATGAATGTACTGCCCAGGGGTGGTAAACTTGGACCTTAGTACTTTGTGATTGAATTGAGAACTTACTAAATGACTGAGTTACCCTGTATTTTGATTTTCTCTTTTCTAAGAATGTTTTGTCTTAATCTGTCACTGAATGAATGGAGTTTGCTATGCTCATAATCTGAACCTGGAAGTTGCTTGTGCTTGGCATTTCACCCTTCTATCATCCCTCCCCCTCATCCCCTGCCTCCTTACTTTCCTGTAGGGTAAGATTCTCAATTGAGTATGTATGTTATTCCCTCCTTAAGCCAAATCTGATGAAAGTAAGGTTCATTCATTCCCTTTCATGTCCCCCTTCTTCCTTTCCATTTTGAAACCTTTTTCTTACCTCTTTTATGTGAGATAATCTATCCCATTCTATATCTCCCTTTTTCCTTCTCCCAATATATTCCTATCTCACCCCTTAATTTTATTTTTTAGATATTGTCCCTTCATATTCAACTCACACAGTGCTATCATCTCTCTGTCTGTCTGTCTGTCTATCTATCTATCTATCTATCTCCTCCAACTACTCTAATACTGAGAAAATTCTTATGATTTACAAATATCATCTTTCCATGTAGGAGAGTTAAATAAATCAACTTTAATAAGTCCCTTATGATTTCTCTTTCTTGTTTACCTTTTCATGCTCCTCTTGATGCTTGCATTTGAAAGTCAAATTTTCTATTCAGCTCTGGTCTTGTCATCAAGAATGCTTGAAAGTCCTCTATTTCATTGAATATCCAATTTTTCCAATGAAGGATTATACTCAGGTTTGCTGGGTAAGGTGATTCTTGGTTTTAATCCTAGTTCCTTTGACCTCTGGAATATCATATTCCAGGCCCTCAGATCCCTTAATGTAGAAGCTGCTAAATCTTGTGTTATCCTGATTGTATTTCCACAGTACTTGGATTTTTTATTTCTGGCTGCTTATGATATTTTCTCCTTGTGCTAGGAACTCTGGGATTTGGCTACAATATTCTTAAGAGTTTTGCTTTTGGCATCTCTTTCAAGGAGTGATCAGTGGATTCTTATAATTTCTATTTTACCATCTGGTTGTAGAATATCAGGATAGTTTTACTTGATAATTTCTTGAAAGATGATATCTAGGGTATTGTTTGATCATGGCTTTCAGGTAGTACAAAAATTTTTAAATTTTCTCTCCTGGATCTATTTTCCTAGTCAGTGGTTTTTCCAATGAGATATTTCATATTGTCTTCTGTTTTTAAAATTCTTTTGGCTCTGTTTCATAATTTCTTGATTTCTCATAGACTCATTAGCTTCCATTTGCTCCATTATAATTTTGAAGGAATTATTTTCTTTAGTGAGCTTTTGGACCTCCTTTTCCATTTGGCTAATTCTGCTTTTTGAGGCATTCTTCTGATCGTTAACTTATTGGACCTCTTTTGCATTTGGGTTAGTCTATTTTTTAAAGGGTTATTTTCTTCAGTGTTTTTTGGGTCTCCCTCAGCAAACTGTTGACTCATTTTTTTTTTATTTTTGGAGGGCAATTGGGGTTAAGTGACTTGCCCAAGGTCACATGATTAGTTTTTGTGTTAAGTGTCTGAGGCCAGATTTCAACTCAGGTCCTCCTGACTCCAGGCCTGGTGCTCTATTCACTGCATCAGCTAGTCACCCCTGTTGACTCATTTTTTCATGATTTTCTTGCATCATTCTCCTTTCTCTTCCCATTTTTTCCTCTACTTCTCTGACTTGATTTTCAAAATCCTTTTTGAGTTCTTTCATGGCCTGTAACCAATTCATATTTTTTTGGGGAAGACTTTTGATATAGAAGCTTTGACTTTGTTGTTTTCTTCTGGTTGTATGTTTTGGTATTTTTTTGTTACCAAAGTATGATTCTATAGTCTGACATTTTTTATGCTGTTTATTCATCTTCCCAGACAAATACTTGATATTCTAACTCTTTATCTAGGTTGAGTCTTTTTCCGGTTGGAGTGGGGATGGGGGGTTGGTGTAATGTCCCCAAATTCAGGGGTTTTGTATCAACTACTCAATCTCCCACCATCTATGGGTCCAGAGCTCTAGAAGCAGCCACGGTTGCTGCTGCTGCTAGACCACCACTGCTGTTGCCACTGCTACCACCCCAGGAATGGGGTCAAACTGTGCTCCTTTTTCACCCAGGTACCACTGAATTCCCCCACTGACCTTCCACACTGTCCTCAGTGTTTATGGGTTGAAGGGTCTAGAAACTGCCACAGCTGCCAGTGATTCAGTCCCCTGAGCCCTCTTCCAGCCCCATCTGTGATGGTGTGGCTCATACCAGACTGTGCTCTGCTCCCAGCCTGGTGCTATATACCCTTCCTGTTGACCTTCCAAGTTACCTGGGGCTGTAGATGTGTTTCACTCTGTCATTTTGTAGATTCTGCAGCTCTAGAATTTGTTTAGCATCATTTTTACAGGTATTTGGAGGGGTTTGGGGAGATCTCAAGCAAGTGACTGCTTTTACTCCTCCATCTTGATTCTATTACCCCAGAGACGGTTTTCAGCCTCTTGGAGGAGCAAACATTTCATAAAAGGGCAATGTAAAAAATCTCATTGACTGACTAGCAGAATTTCTGAGCCCATGAACAATTCTGGAGTAAAAGTGCTTTTTCTGGAGTTAGGTATGGCTAGCCTTTTCAAGAAATAAAACCACTTTGAATACAATCTGTAGACAAGACAAACAGCTACTTTAAGCATTCAAGAAGGATACTGTAACAATAAGGTCTGCCAGAAATACTTCCTCACATCTCATCTTGGGGAAGGGGAATGGTATAACTATTATATAGTGCCTACTATGAGACAGGCATTGCAATTTTTTTGAAACTTTGTTTTATCTTCAAACAACTCTGAGAGTCAGGTTCAATTATTATCCCCATTTTACAGTTCAGGAAACTGTGCCAGAGGCTAAATGACTTCTTCAGGGTCACAGAATTAGTAAGTGGCTGAGGCTGGATTTGAATTCAAATGTCCTCACTCTAGGTCCACTAAGTCATGGCGTGGGGATTCAAATTGTCATAAGACTAATCCACCAAATCTTACAGGCCCTGACCTTAAGTAGGAGGACATTTTTATACCATTAGGTAAGTAGGAAGTCATTTCTATACAGACAGATACTACCAAGATTCTGTATCAAGGGGAGGCACAACTTGATCCTTGAACCCACAGGTCAATCATCCTGGGAGAAGCTTTGCTCCCTTTTAGCAAAATTAGCCTAATCCATATTGGAGTAGTGGAAGAAATAGGGGAACATTGGTAGCTATTGGTCCTTTCACAATCTCAGTCTTCTACAAATTCAGTTATTTCAACTACATCATTACTGTAGTAGTTTGCAAAGCACTTTACATATATAATTTCATTTGATCCTTACAATAACCATAAGAAGTCAGCATACTAGGTGTTAGGATTCTCGTTTTATAGCTAACTAGCCTACTTTCTATCCTCTAATATTACATCTCCCAGCTATACAGAATTTTTCATAGCCTGATCCCTATGATTAGAATGAACTAATTCCTCACCTTTGCTATGTAGAATCTCTAGCTTATGTCAAGGTTCAATTCAAGTTCTAATTAGTCATGTGGCCTATCAGAATCCAGTTGTTGATGGCATTTTCCACCCACCCCACTCCTACATTACTTTGCATTTACTTTGAATATATTTTCTATATGCTAATCTGCCTTCATATAAATTATATATGTATGTATGTATGTATTTATGTGTATACCTATGCATATATAATACTTAGTCCAATGTCTATAATATCGTAGTCATTTAATAAATCCTTGTTGATTGACTGTTGTTTCTATATAATCAAATGTGAATTGCTTGAGTTCCAAGTTCTTTTCATTTTATTTTTTGTTCTTTTCATTTTTGTTTGTTTTGTTTCCAGTATTCAATATATAATAGACACTCAATCAGTACTAATAGAAGAAATACATAAAACTCAGAGAGTTTCAGTAAATTGCTTATAGTCCCACAGGGAGTAGGTGTTGGCTGTGATTAAGTCTAAACTCTCCTGACACCAGGCCTGTAGTAGTTCTACTCCATGATGCTTCTCTTGTCCCCAAAGTCAGTTACAACAGTGACCAATGAATGCCTGAATCTTATCACTACAGTGTGAATAGAAATCGAGGCAGAGGCACATTTTATCTAAACAATACCTGCATTTTTCAGTCATACTGAGGAAGTCTCACTTTAATGAATAGGAAATTAATGAACAACTTGTATAACTCTCAAATGTGCATATTTGAATACTATTGATTGAAGGGACTTATGTGCAGGCAGAGAGTTGGCAAAGATATTAAAGTAGTTAATCTTTTTCCCCAATAGATACGGGACACTTTATTTGACAGAATGAAGGAAGGCAAATGATGTATGGTCATTACTTACAAGATGTTTACAATTTAAGTGAAAAATTATTACATGAGTGTCAGTGATTTTTCTCATTTATTTTGAATGAATAAACTTCTATTATAAAACAGTGAGGAACCTGTAGAATCCAGTGTCTACTGGAATTGGGCTTATGGCATACCAAAATGTTTATAAGAATCTGGAAAATCAAGGTATCTTCTAATGAGTTATGAACCAAGGGTGGTCCAGAGGGAAATTATTGGGTCAAGTGAAGGGCACTATTAGCATAAGACCCTAAACAAGTGAGTCAGTCCATGAGTTTTAACCATACCTCTCATCTAATCTCCATAATACCCCCAAAGGCCAATGAAAAGCATCCTTTGGTAGTTGTCCATTCCTTGGTCATTCCAATGTTTTAAGTGAGACCATTGGGGATAACTAATTTGCTTGCTAGTTAAGAAAGAAGGAAGGAAGGGATAGATTTATTTTCTTTATTGCATAATCATAGTTAAGCAAAACAAAATTCCTATGTTAGTCATATTAATAAATGTGTTTTTCATACTGTGTATTAGTCTATCACATTGCTATGGGGCTGGCAACATTCTCCAAGTCCTTTGGAATAATGACTGATGTTTTCTTGATGAGAGTTATTGATTTTTTCCACAATTATTTATTATTGTAATATTGGTGCTATAGAATAAAATGCTCTCCTCCTTCTAAGATCTCTTTGAAACCTTCTGCTTCTTCGTTTCTTATATTATAGTACTCTACTGCAATACAATTACATATATATGTACAAACACATATGGTATATAAATTACATGATAATATTTGATTACATTCATGGTCCAAAGTTTATTCAGCCATTCCCTAATTTGTGGATGCTTTCTTAGGTTCCAGTTTTTTTTGTCACCACAAAAAAGAATTGCTGTTATAAATATTTTTATACACATAAAGCCTTTTCCTATTTCTTTGATACTTTGGGGTTATAGACCTAGCCATGGTATTGCTGAGTCAATGAGTATGCATTGTTTCATATCTTTTCTACCATAATTCCAAGTTACTTTCCAGAATGTTTGGACTAATAGCTCTACCAAGAGTGCTCCAACATCCCTGTTTTCCTGCAGCCCCTCCATCATTTTCCACATTCTTTTTACATCAGTTTTGCTAATTTGATGGAAAGCTTCTGGATAAAATAAAGCTGGGCAGAAACATGGCAGAAATTAGGTTTAGACCAACACTTCACACCATCTAACAAGATAAGCTCCAAAAGGATATATGACTTAGATATAAAAGGTCACATAATAAACCAATTAGAGGAATGAGGAAGAAACTACCTTTTAGTTCTGTAGATAGGAAGTATTCATGACCAAATACAGTATAGAGAGGATAACAAAAGATGAAGTGAAACATTTTCACTGTATAAAATCAACAAGTCTTTTCCCCCCACTTCATTACTTTTAACTATATCAAGAAAGCAACAAGTATCATTGACTTAGACTTTTTGATTCATAGGATGTTAAAGCTAGAGGTGTCCTCAGATATCATCTAGTTCAGTTGTCTACTTTTACAAATGATGACTGAGGCCCAGAGTATCGAAGTTTCTTCCTCAATTTAACATTAGACGGTAGGATGAGGACAGTGGTACCTGCTCTCAAGATGAAATTGTCAAAATTTTATTGAGAGCATTTTCACTTCATAAATAAGCATTTTGCTATAAATCAGGGATTAAATTATTATTTTTTGGTTGCCTAGGCTTAAAGTGATGGAGAAATAATAATGCACATTTAACCTAAAGTGTTTTGTCTTTACATCTTCTCCCAACCCTCAGTCAGTTGTGAAATAGCACATCCACAGTAACACATTGCCACTAGCAAGTGATAGTCAAGAGTAGATCCTGGCCTTTATTGGACTGAGCCTACTGTTCTTTGTACTATACAAGTCTCACTTCACATTCCCTCTAAATGCTGTGGTTGGTCAAGCAGGGAAGATTGGGCATATATGAACTGCCCAATTAACCTCTAAGCATGATTGAATTTAAAATATGTCTCCAAAGAGTGCTATCTTTTAGTATGGCTGATTACCTCAATTTGGGTAAAGGGTATCTTGTGGAGAATTTTTCTTACTGTTGCTCTGAAGGCTGGGGAGGAGAGCTTGCTGTGATTTCTGCTGACCATCTAAATTTGTTTACCCTTCAAACAACTCCTGGGTATTGTCTTAGGATCCAGTGCTTTGCTCCAGGCAGTTATTTCTTAACTTGAGTCTTATTAAAATAGGCAGAAAGGGTTTTCCTCTTTTCTCTAGTTTATATTTTGTCCAATTTGGAGAATCTTAATTGCCTTTAAAACAAATCATATATCTGAGTCTCTTCTATTTACTTATTGCATTTTTATAGATAGTCATGAAATCATTGAATTTAGAGTTGTGATGATCATCTAGGTCTTTTAGTCCAATTTCATTTTTATGGATGAGAAAATTGGCATTAAAGAAGGGAAGTAATATGTATTGATTTCATTCTTGAAGCTCTTTGAAGTTGCACAGGGTTTTACCTATGAGATGAAAGAAGGAACATTTAAAGGTAGTGAGTAGTCCTCTCAATCACATGACCCAGATTCTTGGATATGGTGGGAGGGTATAGATTGTTTAGATAACATTCAACCTTGAGAGTTGTGGAATTCAGGCTAGGAATTTTTGATGATTCATTTTATGCTTTGACCCACCTTTGGGAATCAAAGGATTGATTAAGCCACATGTGTTTGTGACTCAAAGAACATGACTGAACAAGATAAGTAGCACCATGATAGGGTCTTATTACTCTTTAGCGGATTCTCCAAACGAAATAAGGGTTGATGTTGATAGAATGAACAATTCCATGTAAATAGCACAGAGAAGTAGGCATAACACTTCAGGCTTGCTAGACCTAGTCACTTCTTAGTTGATGTTTCTACCAAACTAGGTATGTCCCCATGAATGAGAGGAACTAGAGAGCTTTACATTCCAAAGTCTATCCTTCAGGTGAAAGAAGGCTTGTATCCTTGCTGTTGTTATCTAGTAAAAGGAGGAGGTGGGAAAAAAAAAAAGATGTGGTAGCAACAGAAACTATCATTTATATGGTACAGTTGGGTTTATAAAATGCTTTATGTACTCAATAATATAGTACTTTGAGCAAATAATATTTACTATTATAAAATGCTTTATATGTTCAATTGTATGTTCCATTGAAGAATATTATTATCCTCTCCATTTCAAGTCTAGAGCTGTTCAACATAGGTGTCTGAAGATATTATAAACTTTTTGGATATAACCTCAAATTAGTAGGGAGGTCTACAGAGGCATATATGTTTTAGGAGGCTAGGAAATCAGGGGTGAAGTTACCCATTCATGTATCCCCAAAACATCAAAGGGCAGTGACAATTGTATTGAATGGCAGAGTGGCCACTCTTCTTGATTCTGTTTTTCCAGTCTTCATTGATTCTTCCACTTACCTCAAATTCCTTCATTGAAAGCTGAGGTAAAGAATGGCTGTACTACCATCTGCTATATTTCATAGTTCCTCATGTACCTTCAAGGGTGGTTTCTTGGGGTCATTGATCTTTTTTTTTCTTTTTTGGAGGGGGGAAGGCAGGGCAATTGGGGTTAAGTGACTTGCCCAAGGTCACATGTCTAGTAAAGTAAGTGTCTGAGGCTGGATTTGATCTCAGGTCCTCCTGACTCCATGGCAATGTTCTATTCACTGTGCCACTTAGCCGCTCTATTGATCTTTCTTAATGCTTCTCAGAATAATCATACGTTAATCATAGTATACCTTCCACTCTCTAGTGACCTTTCAAACTAGTTGTAAAAGCACTTTTTTTCTTCTTTCATTGTGCTGAGTCAATGCTAAGGAGAGTGGTATTAAAAATTCAAGGATTAAAAATCTTTCATGTCTTTACTTAATCTTTTATGTGAGAAGGGTAGGTATTAGTAAAAGTTGTGTTATTTTCAGTTGTTTGTGGGAATTTCTAGAACTCATAGGAAAAATTCTAGCAAGCCAGGAGCTTTCAGTGAATATCTGATTCAAAGGGGGAAAATTCATACATTTCTGACCAAAAAATCTTTAATGATGTAATAAAGACAATCATTCAGATGTTTAATGACTATGTTATTGACTATGTTAACGACTAGCTATTTCTCAAACCTCATTTTTCTTAACCTCACTATAGTATTTTATATTGTTTGCCACCCTCTCTTCCCAAATGTTCTCTTCTATCTAGGTCTGGATAACACTATACTCCCTTGCTTCTCCTACATGACTGACTGCTCCCTCTTGATCTCCTTTGCTTGTTCTTTATCCATATCATGCCCTTGAGTGTGTAACACCTCAAAGACTCTGCTCTGAGCCTTGTCGCCTTATTCTTTCTCATTTAGTAACCTCATCTTGCTCCCATGGATATAATTATCTTCCATATGCATATGAGTCACAGATACATATGGCTAACCCCAAGCTTCCTTCTCAGTTTCATATCCACAATGCCAACTATTGGACATTTCAATATGGATAATATATAGGTATTTCAAGCTCAAGAGATCCATAACCAAATTCATTATCTGTCCCATCAAAAATAAAGCTACTCCAAATTCCCTTATTTCTATGTAAAATACCATCATGCTTCTGGTTTCTTATTTACAACCTTCATTGTCCCTTACCTCAGATATCAATCATATGCCAAATTTTGCCATTTCTGTCATCTTTTTGGTAGAAACCATCCATACCCTCTTTTTGTTTCAATTTTCTTCTCACTAACTGTCAGCATTCACCTTAGTTTAGAATCTCAGTTCCTCTTTCTTGGACTATAAAAATGGTCCCCTAATTGATCTCCTTGCTTCAGGTCTCTCCTCATCTAATCCTTCCTTTCCACACATCCGCCAAAGTGATTTTCCTTAAGTAGCAGTCTACTTCACTCAAGTAAGTACTCTATAAACTCCATAGGCTTCCAACAGTATGCCTCTAGGTAAAATGCAATTTCCACTGCTTGGTTTTTAAAACTATCCACAATCTGGTCCCCACCTACCTTTATAGCATAATAATACATATAATCTAATCAAAATGGCTTTATTGCTTTCCCTAATAGTACTTCTATTTCCTACTTCCTTGCCTTTGTACCAGCCCATCCCCATGAGTGAAATGCATTCTTTTGTCACCTATATCCTCATAGAAAGAATCTCTAAAATTCCTTTGAGAGTCAACTCAGTCATCATATTTATAAAGCACTTTTTGCACCCAACTGTTAGGGCTACAATGAATTTGTTTTGATTGTTTAACATGTGTTTAAACCAGAAGGAAACCACTTTGGGTTCTTTTATTAGATAAGACTTTGTAGACCCTCACCTGTCCAAAACAAAGGCTTTACTGACTCTCTAGTTCACAGAATTTCTTCTTCCTTTAGAAGAGAAAAAAACAACATAGAATCCTAGAATTGCCAGGCTGAAAGGGTCTATTGAGTTTAATTCATGCCATCTCTTGACTTTGGGTATTTGATTGGATATCTGCTAGGGATGGAATTCTCTCCCTCCTCATCTCTGCTACCTGACTTCCTTAACTTCCATCAAGTTCCAGCTAAAGCCCCACTTTCTACAGGAAGTCTTTCCTAATGCCACTGAATTCTAATATGTTCTATTTATTGATTATTTCCTATTTTTCCTGTTATGTAGCTTGTTTATATATAGTTGTTTTCATTTTGTCTCCTCTTTTAAATTATGAGTTCTTGAGAGCAGAGTTTGTCTTTTACCTTTCTTTGTATACTCAGTAGTAAGCATAGTTCCTGGAAAATAGTAGGCCATAATATATGTTTATTAATTGACTGATTTATATGTAAAACTGTCCTTTTTAAAATGTGCCACCAACATTATGGTATCAAGACCAATTGATATAAAAGGTATTATATTCAGAACAGACAACTTAGATCACAAGGTTTCTGGCTGGTCTGAAATCCATAATCTTCATGCCTGAATAGAACTGAATATCGCTTTCAAGTCAAAGAGGTAATGGTGATGAGTGATGGCTATTAGGTTCCACAGGAACTCTGATCTTATCTAAGACCAGAGCCTGTGATTCAGTCTGGAAAGAATTCAGCTCAGCCTTACTTGGAGTCAGAGTTGAAAAAGTTTATTATGCGCCTTACAGAGGGCAAGGATCCTTAGGGGACCTGCAAGTGAAAGGGGACACAGGCTTTTACTTTTAAAGGGTAGGGCTGCCATTGTCAGGGCTGACCAGATGGATGTAAGGGAACCAAGGCGAACTTGTGACTATAGATAAAAGTTAGGGCTGACTGAGAGGAACTTGTGACTTTAGTGCATAGAAAAAAGTTTGAGGAGTTTAACTTGGAGATGAGATTTGGGCCAGACAGGAGGAGACCTGAGGCAACTACAATAGGGCTAGATTAAGCAAGGACAAAGGAGTCACAAGTTGTTGCTTAGGCAGAGTGCGGATAGGAGGAAGGGGCAGAGTTTGCTCTGAGACTTGGGGGGGGGAATGGAATGTGATTTTACAAACTGATTTTACAGACTGATATTACAAAGTTTTACAAATTGATGTTACAAACATAGATCCCAAGCACCCCATCATTGCAGATTGGTATTACAAATTGATGTTACAAATTGATTTTACAAATATATATCCCAAGCCCCCCATCAATGGAACTAAAACATTACACTAATCATGTAATGACTGTGAATAATATCAAGTTTATATGTTTTAGTTGTAAGGCACATTAAGTAGCTGCTGAATGGAAAGCTTCACCAACAATAACAAAATGTAATTTGGACTTTATTGCCCTCAGAAATTACAGGTAGGTTATCCTTAACATGCTTTTATTTGGTAATCCACGAAGATAATAATTATAATAATGGTTAGCAATTATATAACATCTACCATATGCCAAGAACTATGCTGAGTGCCTTACAAATATTGTCTTATTTGTTCCTTACAACAACCCTGGGAAGTAGTTGCTATCATTCTCCAAAAGAACAGTTAAGTGATTTGCCCAATGTCACATAGCTAGTAAGTTGCTGAGGCTGGATTTGAATACAGGTATTCTTGATTTCAAATCCAACCATCTTTCTCCTATGCCATGGCAATTGGTAACATATTACTAAGTTGTAAAAAAAAATAGCATCTACTCCATTTAGCAAGACAAAATCAGTTGGTAAGAAATATGTAGTAGAAGCTGTCTATCATTTATTAACCAATAAGTGACAAACCCCTGTACTACAAATAAAAAGCATAAAATATCCTTGATAATTCAGCAAATAAACTGAATTCGAAACATCATTACAAAGAAAACTGTTGCCCACCACTGCTTGGACATAGCATTAATCCATAAAAATTTAGGACAAAGTTTTCAGTACATATCACCATGCCAGATACTCATAATTTCCAAAACACAAGGAGAAGAGATTTTTTGAAAAGCAGAGTGTAATAGTAATGGAATTTAAAGATTCCCCTGTATTGGCTTGGTTTTTGGTTTGATTGTGTTAAAACCCAGAGCTTGTTAATCCCACTTGTGGGATGGACTTGTTGATGTGAAAAGAGAGGGCTGAAATGGGAGGAGCTGATGACGTGAATTTAGAGAGACACATGACAAGAGAGAGGCAGAAGAACTTTTTTGGAAGCAGCACCTTTGGAGGCAGAGAGAGACTGAGAGGATTGCTGAGGGCCACTTTGAATTGCCCAGGACTTTGAGAGCTGCCACCCAGAGCTGCCAAGGACTGAGGAGACATGGCTGTTATGCTGGTACTTTGTCTGTTTTGATGTTGTTTTGCCAGATTTGTCCATTGGTGAAGGACAGTGCTGTTGTTGCAGAAGCCTTGGAACCTTACTGTTGGTTCAGAGCTACTGAGACTGTTCTGCAGACAGAGAGTGAATACTGTCCACTGGTGAAGGACAGTGCTGTTGTTGCAGAATTCTTGGAACCTTGCTGTTGGTTCTGAAGACCTGAAGAAGGATTTTCTTGTTGTATGTTTACAGAAATCCTGGAAGAGGGTTTTGCTAGTGTTTTCAGGGGTCCTAGGACTGTTCTGCAGACAGAGGATGAATTAATGAAGAGACTGGCAATGTATCTTGTGGCCTTGCTAAGCTTTGTCTCCCCAGGAACAAAGATTGCTGAGAACTTGCCTATGTCAAGATGAAGAAAAGACCTCCATTTGGGTATTAAGTGCTGTGCTTAAACTTGTTGTAACTCTGGGGTAGATTCAATTGTGATCCAGGGGTGGGGA
>NW_027187327.1:5968620-5993185 GCF_028583685.1 Petaurus breviceps papuanus
TCATTTGGGTATTAAGTGCTGTGCTTAAACTTGTTGTAACTCTGGGGTAGATTCAATTGTGATCCAGGGGTGGGGAACTTCTGACCTTTTTGTGTTCTATGATTGAACAAATGAACGTACTTTACTTATGATTGGAAACAAATCTCCATTTGAGAAGAGGGGCTTTGTGATGGACTAAATGAAGGTACAGCCTAGGGGTGGAGTAGTATTTAGAACAGGGACTTTGTAATTGATTGAATGAATGTAAGGTCCTGGGGTGGGGTAGTACTTGGAGATTATTTAATCACACTTAGTAAATGTTGTATTTTGAATGATGTCATATTTTGATCTTCTCTGTTCTTAATTTGTCACTGAATAAAATGGAGAGCACCTATGCTGGTATTCTGAACCTTGGGAAGTTGCCTTTGCTTGGCATTACATTACAAAGAGGCATGGAGAAAGAAATTTAAATTATGCGGGGATGGGATGAAGTATATTTCCTCCCTTTCATTCTACCTGGTGCTGGAGTAGTCCTGAAGATACTTTCATTGAGACTACAGGAAATTATTTTATGTCCCAAAATTCTTATCCAATTGAAAAAAGTTCATTTTCTCTACCTGCTCAATAGTATACAAAGCACTGAATTTAAAAAACAACAACAACAAAACAAAAACAGGCTAGGGTAGTGATTTTTCCTTGGACCATTTCTATTTGAACCATAACAAAATATGGAAAACAATAATAGTTTTTTTTTTTTATTAGCATGAGGCTTAGTTGCACATGTGGGATTTTTTAATTGAAGCATTCAATCAGAAACTTCAGTGGGAACCATGTCAAACAAAGATAGAATAACTGATAAATAGTGTGAAAATTGCTTGTTTCAATCAACCCATCATCAAGGATTTATTAAGCACCTCATATATCCTAAGTACTAAACTAGGCACTGGGAATAGTAAGACAAAGACAACTTCTACTCCCAAGGAATTTAAATTCTATTGGAAGACACATTGTACATAGAAAATCACATAGAAAATATATGCAAGTGAGTATGGATAGGATAATCTGGCTGGATAAAAGGTTTAACAGTGGGGGTGAAGTGAATAAGGAAATGCTTCATCTAGAAGGTGACACTTCTCAAAGAAATGATGAATTCTACGAGATGGAGGAAGAGAGGAAGTGAATTCCAGGTATGGAGGAAAGTTGTTCCACAGGAACAGAGACAGAAATGGAATGATACATATGAAGAATAATAAGAAGACCAGTTTGATTGGTCACAGAGTTCACATATAATAAATGTACATAGATAGGTTTAGCCTGGGTGAAAAAGTTGTAAATGTCAAAGAAGTATGTATTTAATTGTGGAAAGCTGGTTTACAAAATAGAGAAGGGAGGGACATGGTCAGTCTTATCTTTTAGAAAATGGCAGCTGTTTCAAGAAGGTTAGTCTTAGGGATTTTATTGATAGGCAATACTCTTGATTATCTATCAACTCAAAATCAGAAAGAGGTAGGCTTTAAGGTTATAGTAGGGGGATCTGTATCTGAGCAGTCAGTCAGTAAGCATTAATTAAATAGTTACCCAACGCTGACTTATGCTAAATGCAGGGGATAAAAAGAAATATACCTTTTTGAATGCACCCATAACCTGATGTAATTTGCTTCCTTAGAAAGATTTTACCTCTCCCTTTCAGATCCCATTTTCCTTGCCCCTCCCAACTATACTGCCAAAACCTGTAAATAAATAAATTATTAACATTTGAAGAACAGCTGGTTCAACATCCAGACCCATCACAAAGCTGTATGACACAATCACCAGTTAGTAATCAGAACAACCAAAGAGATTTTAAATAAATAAAAGGATTCCATAATTATAAGAAAAATCAGGTAACACATGATAATATAAGCTACTTGAAGCTGGTGGGAGGTCTTCTGGCCTGCTGTGAAGAATAAGGGATTAAACAGAGTTCATTTCTAAGGCAGGAGGTTGAGAGAAGGAAATGCAAATATGCCATACAGTGCTATGGGGCCCCATGCTAAGATGAAGATATGCTCTACTTGGCATTGATATCAAGTATATATCTTGAGAAAACTTTTTAACCTCTAAGTGTCCATAAGGATAACATAATGGACAGATTGCAAAATCAGCAAGTGAACTAAAGAAACCCCAAACCTCGTGGGAGCAATACTTGTGGAGAAGGGACCTGCTACCCTCCCCACCTCACACTCATGCCAGCAGCCAATCAGCTCACACTAATGGGTAGGTAGTACCAAATTTTCTGGGATTAGAAACACCAACCAGATCATTGGCCCTGCTTTCAGCCTGCCCCCTGATGTCTTTCTCTAGAGAAGCAAACTTTGTAGAAATGTGACTTGGTAAGTGCCTCTGTTGGTTACAGTATCTACCATGGCTACTGAAGACCCTAAAAAAGTTCTCACCAACAAAGTCCTTGACCCTATCAAATAGCTAAACACCAGAAATTCATATGGGTTTATTAATGAGAATACTATTAAAGAAGGTGCATTATTATCTGCTTTGCCACTGCACCCTAAGGATCATGGAGCCTTTCTATTTTACCTGTACCTAAATCCTCCTTAAAATGTCATCCTCCTCCTATTAGAATTGGAACTCCTTAAAAACTGAGAGTATATTGCTTTCCTATTCATACCCCCAGTCCTTATTATGGTGATTTGCATATAGTAAGCATGTAAGTGCTTTTTAATTTATTCATTCATGATTACACACATTTATTCATTCTATTTTCATCAATGTTGAAGTGTGAAAATGTTGAGACTTTATTAGTTTTGTTTAGGTACTGGAGGTTTTCTTTACTCATGAGGGAAAAAAAGGAGGAATTTTCAAACCAAGTCTCCTTTCCACTAAGGCAAGACTTCTCTCATTCTATGTAACCTTGAGCCAGTTATTTTTTCTTTCTGGGCCTCCATTTTTCCATTGTTAAATGAGGCTTAACTAGATGATCGCTAAAGCCCCTTGTAACTTTAAATCCATGCTGAGTTGTTTTCTGAAGAGAGGCAGGGAAGAAAGATAGACACAGCTAGTCTTGAGTTGATTGGGTCAGAAAGGAAAGTGTCAATAATAGGGTTTGACAACCAGATGTTTTTCTATCAGACAAACCTGGTGTAATCCAGGCAAATGGAGCCATCATTGTGCTTTCTTTCAGGTATATTAGTGAAGAATTTTTAATAGCTGGTAAAGGAGGAATATTCTCCTGAGACAACAGATTGCTTTTAAAGGTGCAAAGCTCTTGGAGATATTCAGATTAGAAACTGCTACAAGCATGAAATATTAAACGCAAAGTAACTAAATGGCAAGTTCAAGTCTCCTGAGCCTAAATTGTCACTGAATTTATCTTTCTAGGCAGAGGCAGTCTGTTGTAGTGAAAAAAGTCAGGAGACCCAGGTTCAAAATGTTCATCTCAAACACTTAGTAGCTGTGTAACTTTGGCAAAGTTGTTAACTTCTCAGTCTCATTTTCTTCAATTAGAAAATAAAAAATAAAAACATGTGCTCTAACCTCATAGTGTTGTTATTAGGATGAATTTTTTTTTTCTACCCTTTATCTTTAAAGTACCCTGTGAAGATGAATTTTTAGTTTTATTCACTGGTTGATGAATTTATTTTGGATTAGATCTGTGATTTTGTTGGTATACGGAAATCCTAGTGAATAAATTTATTCTACCAATTTAGATAAGCATTCATTCTATAGTTTGTATAGTTTTATGACTCTCAAAGGGCATGCATAAACACAACTTGCCAGGCTTGTCATGAATCATATGAAATATAGACTTGTAATAGCATACATGAGTCTGCTGCCTCTTCTATAGGGTGCCCAGGTTCCTCACAACAAAAACCAAAGAGTAATACTTTGCCATAGGTGAAAACTGATAATCATGTAAATAATAGTCTTAGATAATTGCCTTGTGCATAATGGAGTTAAGTGACTTGTTCAAGGTCACCAAACCATGATATTTGACCTAGAGACAGGACTTGGACACAGGTCTTCTTCATTTTTTCTAACTCTCTATCCACTCTATCACATTTCCTGTCCTAACTTTTTCTCTATCTATCTATCTATCTATCTATCTATCTATCTATCTATCTATCTATCTATCTATCTATCTATCTATCTACCTACCTGTCTGTCCGTCCATCTGTCCGTCTGTCCATCTGGCTCTCTATCTGTCTAATTGACCACATTAGTTATTTTATCCCTTTACTGAGTTTTCCATGAGGTACTTCTACCAATGCATACCAGCACCTTCTCTGCAACTTACAGTATTAGAAAGATGCTTGGAATAAAGATGAAGTGGCTTGTCCTAAGCCACATAGTCAGTATGTGTCAGTGGCAGGATTTAAAGACCACATTTTATTCACTTTGGCATGTTGCCTTTATTGAGTTTTAAAAAAAAAAATAATTCTATCCTATTTTTTGCAATTACATGTAAAAACAATATTAACATTCTTTTAAAATATTGACATCCAAATTCTCTCCCTCCTCTCCATCCACCCTTATTGAGAAGTCAAGCAATTTGATATGGATTGTGCATGTGTAGTCACACAATACATATTTCTCTTTTGGTCATATTGTTAAAGAAGACACAGACTCCCCCCACAAACAAAAAAAAGATAAGAAAAAGAGGAAAAAATAATGTTTAAAAAAGTTATGTTTTAATCCGCTTTAAGATTCTATCAGTTCTTTCTCTGAAGGTGGATAGCATTTTTCATCATGAATCCTTCATAATTGTCATGGCTCATATGACTGACAATGGTTAAGTCATTCATAGTTGATCATCATATAATACTACTTTTTACTGTATACATTGTTCTCCTGGTCCTACTCACTTCATTTTGCATCAGTTCATGTAAGTCTTCCCATGTTTTCCTGAAAGCAACCTGCTCTTCTTTTCTTATGGCACAATGATACTCCATCATAGTTATATGCCACAGTTTGTTCAACCATCCCTCAACTGATGAGCATCTCATTAATTTCCACTTCCTTGCCACCACAAAAAGAGCTGCAATAAATGTTTGTACATATAGATCCTTTTCCTTTATTCCCTATTGAATTTTTTAAAGCCTTTTTGGGGTTAATTAACTTGCCCAAGGCTACACAGCTAGTTTTTTTTGTGTGGGTGTCAAGTGTCTGAGGCCAGAACCAAACTCAGGTCCTCCTAATTCTGGGGCTGGCGCTTTACTGACTGCACCACCTAGACCCCCTCCCCCTACTGAATTTTTAAAAGAGCTAGGTGGTTGATTGGATAGAGAACTGGACTTAGCATCAGGAAGACCTCAGTTCAAAACCTGCCTCAAATACATACTAGATATATGACCCTGAGCAGACCATTTAACCACTTTCAAACTTAGTTTAGTCATCCATAAAATGGCAATAATATTGGCAAAGACTGACAATGGCTCTTGTGAGGATCAAATAAAATACCACATGCAAAACACTTTGGAAATATTAAAGCATTATATAAATACTATTATTATATTTACTCTTATGTATATAACATTTTCAATGACTTCCAGGTACTTACCTTAGGGAAGATATTAGAAGAGTTAACACACTCAATTCTCTTTAAAGATCATTCCACAAAATCAATACTAAGAAGTAGGAGGACCTAAAAGAACAAACTGTATAGAAAACCACCTTTTATAACTTTTAAAGATATTCCCTATATGGGAGCTAAGACAATTGTTAGAAGCTTAATCATAATACCATAATCTGGTTAGCCTTCACACAAGGCTAGGCAATTCACCTGCACAGAAAAATTCTGTTGTAGAATCTCTCCTTGAATATATAGTTCTTTAATATATGCTATGCAATAACACTTTTTAGTCTGTTCCTTCTAAGTATTAAAATATAGCAGAAATTGAGGGATATTCCTAGATTTGATAGGCAAGTTACTGCTGCCCTTTTGCCCAATTACCAATGTTGCTTTATTTTGATCTTATGATGGCTCTACTTCATTTCTCCTCTTCCAAAGTCCCACACCACTACAAGCATTATTAACATCAGAGATGAGTCCACTTCCAATCAGCTAATGTAAGGCATTGAGTTAAAGACAGGAAAAGTTCACTTTGTCTCTAGCCCACATATTTATTAAACTCTATAACCAAGGAAGAAAATAAAGCCAAAACCAGGTAGGTATCTTAATGCACAATTAGGAAAGTTTAGGATACCAAGGAACAGTACAAATAAACATGGAATACACGATAAGAAAGTAAAACAAGCCAGCTTGATTGAGAGGACATGCAAGTCAAGTTAGGTGGTGGAAACAAATTAAGTCTATTGGAACCCAGGGTGGAATTGGGATACCTGCTGGAGCCTCTGAAGGAATGAGTCACCCCTGATTAGCAAAATCTGGTGGATTTTTATCAGTTCCTTATCCATTCTAGTAGCACCAGGAATTGGAAAATGCAGGGGAGCCTGGACCTGACTAGTCCAGGTGTTGATTCATGCAAGTAAATGCATAATAGTGTAATTCCTAGGGATTGGTGGGTAGTTGAAATTTATATTTCTTCCCTGTGGAAAAGGGCTTTGGGACATTACTGTTGATCCTATTCTAGAAATGTAAGGCAGGGGTTCTGAGACTCCCCTGGACATTTTTATTTAGTGGGGTCAGGAGGCTCCTGGGACTATTAAATTCTGCAAAGAGCCAGCTCCTCTCCCTTCATTATAGCCTCTAAATTGGCTGTGACCTGGTTGTTTGACATTGGGAACTCTAGCCCATGTGCTCTTCTTAGCTGCAAATGTTCTACTGCTCTAAAATTTCTGAGTTAGAGTTTGCATTGGCACAAAGCTTGGCTTTCAGACAAATTGTAAGCAAAGTAAGTTTTTGAGCTAAAGTAGGAAACCATTTGGCTTAACTATGATGATTTATAAAGCAGTAAACATAGTTCACTTCAAATATTTATTGAACATTTATTATGAATAAGGCGACAAAGGCAGCAGTAGTAGAGTGACCAGAAAGCCAGCCTTGGAGCAAGGAAGCCCTAAGTTCAAGCCCAGCCTGTGGCTCATATTGACTATGTGACACTGGACAGGTTCCAGTGCCCTTGCAACTATTTAAGTAGTATAGGAGTTATTGACCTGTATGAGTACAAGAAATTTCTTCATTTGGGAGTTCCCTATATTAATGAATCATAGACCCAATCTCTAACTCTAACCCTAAGATGTAAAGCACTGCACTAGGTAGTAGGGATACAAAAGTAGATAAAAGACACTCTCAGTTCTCAATATTATAGTGTAATTACACTTACAGTGTAAAGTAGGCAATACAAATATCATATAAGGGAGAGAGATATTAATTCAAAGAGGAGATGCAGGTAATATGCCATGGGAAATTTAAGAAATTTGTTTATGATGCAAATTCAATTAAATTAACCAAACATTTTTTTATGAATATTATGCACAAGGAGCTGTTTGATGGGATGAGCATATAAGGATGAAGGCTAAAATAGTTCCTGCCCTTTAAATTTTTTTTAATTTAAATTAAATTAATTTGGTTACATTTTAAGTTCCAAATTGTCTACTTCTGTCTCTCCCCACTCACATCAGAGAATGTCACCATTTCACACACACACACACACACACACACACACACACACAAAACCATATTATGCATACTTCTATTAAACAGTTCTTTCTTTGGAGGTGGATAGCACTTCCCTTCAAAAGTCCTTTGTAGTCAATTTGAGTATTTGTAATACTCAGAATAGCTTTGTCATACAGTTATTCTTTGAACAATATTGCTGTTACTTTATACAATGTTCCTTGGTTCTGATCATTTCACTCTTCGTTGTTTCATGCAAAGTCTCCATGCTTTTCTAAAATCAGCCTGTTCATCATTTCTTATAGCATGTTCCATCATGATCAACTTATTTAGCCATTCCCCAGTTGAAGGGTATGTCCTCTATTTTCAGTTCTTTGTCTCCACAAGAACTACAACTATTTTAGAGCATATAGGTTCTATTTAAATAGGTTTTAAAATAGGTTTTCATAGGTCCTTTTCATTTTCCTTGTGAAACAGACCTAATAGTAATATTGCTGGGTCAAAAGGTATACACAGTTTTATAATTATTTGGGCATAATTCCAGACTGTTCTACAGAGTTGGATCATTTCACGGTTCCACCAACAATATATTAATGTCCCGATTTTTCCAATCCCTTCCAACATTTATTTCTATTATTTAGCCAAACTCTTTAGATTCTTAAAATAAATGAGGTATCAACCTTGGGGAGCAGCAGGAGAAAGATAGGAAAGAGTGGTTAGAGAGAGAGGAAAGGATTAGTCATCTTCTAGGTGTCATAATTTATCAACTAACAGTTTGCTTTTGGAGCCATTTGGAAGGAAAGACACAATGACTTGACCCTCCCTAAGTTAGTTCTAGTAAAAAAGGTAGATGCCATGGAAAGTGGGTAGAAACCTATCATATGATCAAATTGAGAGTGTATTTTTTTTAATTGCCAGTGAGATACATTAAGATCTGGCATAGACCTTTGAGTACAGAAGGTACGATGCTGTCTCCAATATTGAAGGAGTTAGGTGTGGTGGAAAACAACAAGAATTAATTAGAAGAAATAAAATTACATGTGACATGATTAGATCCAAAGTGGTGGGTAGGACTTAAAGACTCACAGCTCCTCTAAAGGAGGTCTCACTTCTCTTGATTCTCTTTATGAAAGATAAAGAAGCAAAGGATAGCCTCTCTATCTCTCTCCCTCCCCATTTATTCCTACATTCTTGTTGCTTGGTTTGTAGTTGGAGCACCTTAATGGCTTTAAATCAAGTTTGGCTTAATCCCACCCTATGCTAAGGAATGTTGAAGTATGCTTTATCTTCAAAATTGCTGTGAAGAATTACGTTCCCAATCTATAAAACTTGTTTTTAATGGATTCGCAAGTTAATATTTCCCTGAAAGTCCATGTGATTATTGGTACTCTCATTAAATAATCCTCTTTATTTTTTTTTGAACAAAGCCATGTGATCATTATGTGGGATTCTTCCAGGAAAGTGGTCTATTGGTAATGGCCTAAAAGATTCTCTAGAGTGATTGGATCCTTTCACAGTTCTACCAACAATGTATTAATTTCCCAATTTTCCCAATCCCTTCCAATATTTGTCATTTCAAAATCCTGACTAGAAACGGTTAGAGGATCAGCTGAGCCCTTAAATCCTTTCTCAGTAGAGTAATTTTTAACAAATCCAGAGGGGAATGTAAGCATAACATTTTAAGAGGGAGAGGGACTTAATAATAATGAAAGCAGTTTAGTGAAAGCTAAAGCAGGAGAGAGATTTAAGAAGGAAAGGGGCTGGTAAATATCATGAAATATTAAATGTTTAAGAAAGGACAAAGAGAAGAAGGACTGAGAAAATATCATCAGACATAGCAAATAAAAGATCATTAGTGACCTTAGATGGGCAGTTTTGGTAGACTGATCAGATTAAAGGGAGTTGAGGAGTGAATGGGTAGAAAGGAAAAGGAAATAACCAGTATGAATTTACTTTTTCTATAAGTATGGAAAGGAAGATGAGCAATAAAATAATAACTGGAGGGGACAATTAGGAACAAATGAAAGAATATATATATATATATATATATACATATATGTATACTTATCTGTGTATGAATACATATATGTATGTGTATGTGTGTGTAGCACATGTATTTCTTATAGGATGAGTAGACTTGAACATGTTCATAAGTAAAGTATAAGGGGTCAGTAGAGAGGAAAAGACTGAAAATGTGCCAAAGAGGAGGAAGCAATTAATGGAGCAAGAGGAGAGAGGAAGGGCTGGAATCAAAGATATAAGAAAAAAAGGTTAGTCTTGGTAAAGTGCAGGTAGGACCACTATTTTTTCTACAACTGGAGTTCCAGAGGAAAGAATGTCTGACTTTGCTCAGAAAGCAGTTTTGAGGTATAGAGGAAAAAAATAAAAGATGATATTGTATAGTGGAATATGTACTGGCCTTGGAGTGAGAGAAGCTAGGTTCCAATCCCATTCTAGCTCATATTACCTGGGTTACTTTAATCTCTGAAAAGATCAAAATTAATATTACCTTGAATTTCTACTATGTTGATTCCTTTTGTATTTGTTCCAAAATGTGATTGATTTTATACTGTATTGATTTTTTATAATTGAGTCTGCACCTGCCTAAGGTCACTTTTCTATGTCCATGAATTTAGCTTTTTTCTCTGAGTTAGTTTAAAGTTATAATTAATGAAAAAAAAGACTATTATCTATCATACCTTCAGTTCCCAGGAAACTACCAAGACATCTGTTATTATCTTTAAGTCATCAAACTGGGTCAAAGAAATACATTTTCCATGAACTGTCCTTGCACCATTAAATAAATTCATTGTCATAAGGCTGAAGATCAGATTAAGGGAGATAATAACTGGGGTAAAAATGGAAGGAGAGTGCATTTTGAGCTTAGAAGGGAGCATCAGGGTTCAGGATCTTGGAGTCAGAAATATTCAAGTTTGGATTCTGGCTTTCCACTTTAAGAAATATCAATCAGAAGTTTATCTTGAACCTGAAAAAACACATTCCCTAGACTAATAATATTTAATGGAATATATAGGTATAATTCTAGCCCTCCCTCTGAGGAGAACAATGTGGTCAGGCTCTGCACTAAATCTCCTGTTTTCTCTTCTAGGAAGAATTAAAGTGTCCCTTGGACAAGTGTTGGGGTGAAAACAGGCTAGAGATGTTAATTTCACCTCTCTTCAATTCACACAATGACCCTGCTTTAATGTAATGCCAAGGAAAGGCAACTTCCCAAGGTTCAGAATACCAGTATAGGTGCTCTCCATTTTATTCAGGGACAAATTAAGAACAGAGAAGGTCAAAATATGACATCATTCAAAATACAGCATTTACTAAGTGTGATTAAATAATCTCCAAGTACTACCCCACCCCAGGACCTTCCATTCATTCAATCAATTACAAAGTCCCTGTTCTAAATACTACTCCACCCCTAGGCTGTACCTTCATTTAGTCCATCACAAAGCCCCTCTTCTCAAATGGAGATTAGTTTCCAATCATAAGTAAAGTACATTCATTTGTTCAACCATAGAACACAAAAAGGTCAAAAGTTCCCCACCCCTGGATCTCAATTGAATCTACCCCAGAGTTACATCAAGTTTAAGCACAGCACTTAATACCCAAATGGAGGTCTTTTCTTCATCTTGACAAGAGGCAAGTTCTCAGCAATCTTAGTTCCTGGGGAGACAAGGTTTAGCAAGGCCACAAGATACATTGCCAGTCTTTTCATTAATTCATCCTCTGTCTGCAGAACAGTCCTAGAACCCCTGAAAACATTAGCAAAACCCTCTCCCAGGATTTCTGTAAACATACAACAAGAAAATCCTTCTTCAGGGCTTCGGAACCAACAGAAAGGTTCCCAGACCCCTGCAACAACAGCACTGTCCTTCACCAGTGGACAGTATTCACTCTCTGTCTGCAGGACAGTCTCAGGAGCTCTTAGCCAACAGCCGGGTTCCAGGACTTCTTCAACAGGACTGTCTTTCACCAGTGGACAAATCTGGCAAAACAACATCAAAACAGACAGACAAAGTACCAGCAAAACAGCCATGTCTCATCAGTCCTTGGCAGCTCTGGGGGCAGGTCTCAAAAGTCCAGGGCGATTCAAAGTGGCCCCCAGCAATCCTCTCAGTCTCTCTCTGCATCCATGAGGGTGCTGCTTCCAAAAAGTTCTTCTGCCTCTCCCTTGTCTCTCCAAATCTATGTCACCAGCTCCTCCCAGTTCAGGAGTTTCTTTTCAAATCAACAAGTCCATCCCACAGGTGGGATTAACAAGCTCTGGGTTTTAATACAATCAATTTGAAAACCAAGCAAATACAGGGGGATCTTTATATTCCATTACTATCACACCTGCCATGTTACATATGGGGGACAGCCCTTATTAAATATTATTATGGAAAAGTTTACAACTTATAGTCACGTCTTATAGGTGTTTATAGGGACCCTTTCTTGGTGAAGATTGATGTCTTGTACCTGTGGGCATATTTGGCGAGAGTGAGAGAGAGAACTCTGCGCTCTTCAGCTCTTTGTGTTTTCTTTGAGTTTCTTCCCAGAATCTTATTCCCCATCATCAACCTGAAGTGGTGTTGGTATAATCTATCTTCTCTTTTGGCTAAAAGCCAGAAGCATCTGAAACATCTGCAGGACCTGAAGAATTTTAAGAAATTTGAGAAAATACAGAGGTGAAGAGCACAGTATTCTCTCTAGCCCTCATGCCAACTTTTCCCCACTTATCATGCAGGTACAGGACATTGATCTTCACCAATGAAGAGAGCATCCCATACCCATTCCATACCCATTAGTTAGGGACTATAATCTCCTTGGGGGCAGGGACTATTTTTGCTTTTTTTCTCCATATCTTCAGCATAGCACCATTCTGGGCACATACTAAAGGCTTAGTAATACTTTTAGATTGAGTGATATTTATTTTCCCAGTGGATGACTAAGGTACAGTGAAGATGGGAGTCACAAATATTAAAATTATTGATGAATTGAGAAGCTGGGGTGTTAGAAAAGGCACAGGACAGCAAATGGCATCAGTCAGGGATGAAGACTGGGATTGGCAGGTATGAAGTCATTCGAGAATGTAGGTAATGTTTTGGAAGTTGGCTGATGTGGTATAGTGAATAGAGCATCAGGTCTAGAATCAGAAAGATTTTATCTTCATGAGTTCAAATCTGTCCTAACATGCTTTCTAGCTGTGTGGCCCTGAGCAAATTTCTTAACTGTTTGCCTCAGTTCCTCTTGTCTAAAATGAATTGGAGAAGGAAAAGGCAATCCAGTCCAGTATCCTCACCAAGAAAAACAACAACAGAATGAGGACTTACATATAAAGGGTAAAGGAATTTGATGACTTCTGATAGCCTTGTGAATATATGTACATGAGAGTGAAAAAGGGAGATAGAGATAGAGATAGAAATAAAGAACATTGTACAGGATTATCAGGGATCAGGAATTTGCTGGAGTCATATGGCTGGCCAATTATTAAAATTTCAGTGTGAGCATTTATAGCTTAGAAATTCCAAATATTACAAAGCAGGACTTGATTTATTGTTTCATTGATTATCTAGTCTTAAGAAAGTGTGAATAATACTGATTAAACTTACTAGTATGTTTGGCATATTTTATCTCTGCCCCACCCCGAGCTGCTTATTAAACATTAACCAGCACATCTCTGTCAGCAATAAAATATTTTCAGGAGAAGACAGGAGGTAAAAAGGCATACAACAGGAATGATCCTGGATGAAAAGTACTTTGTTAATATTGGAGCAGAAGGATTCCAAGGAGCACATTAGAAAAGATAGGAGCTGGGGAGATGTTAGGATGCTCTGAATAAGAACGAGATTGTGTGTAGAAGTAAAAGTAGGAAAAAGATTTTTCATTTAGGCAGGTGATGATGGTTTTGATCTAATGGGAATAGGGAAGCAAGAGATTGAAATTTGCTAGCCATAGGGCAGGATCATTCTGAATAGGAAGATGATCATAGAATAAATTATTCCCAAAGTTCTAAATGGAATGTTGGTGCAGTAGAATGTTTACAAATTCTATTACCCACTTGGTTCCTATAGACAGGATTGAAATGGAAAGGGGGTATTTATGGGAGTAAAGCTAGAAACCGAATTTGAACCTAGATCTTTTCCGACTAAAGGGAAAAGGCTGCAAGTATTCATAAGACACACATAGGATTTAGAATTGGAAGGTGTTTTTAGTGCTTTCATAAGAGGAAATTGAGGCACAATATTTTTCAGTGACTTACCCAAGATCACACAGTAATAGAGCTGAAATTCTATCAGGACATAGATTCACAAATATGGAACTGGAAGGGACCTTAGAGATCACTGAGTTCATCCTTCCAAGTACCCATTTTGTCACAAAGGAAAGCAAGGCATAGAGGGAAAGTGATTTGCTCCAGTTCACACTAAAAGTGTATAACAAACCCACCATTTGAAACCAGGCCCCTTGATTCCAAACCTAAGGCTCTTTCAACTATACTGTATTATTTATCTATTGGGGATTTTCTCAGTTTAGGATCTTGGAGAGTTCAGGGAGAATCTCACATCCTATCATCGTCATCATCATTGCTAGAATTTATTTAGCATCTTAAAGTTTGCAAAGTTCTCTTTAAGAATGAAATTGCTTAATTCTCAAAACAAACTTGTTATGTAGGTACTAGTATTATCTTCAATTCATAGAAGGTGAAACATGTAAACAGCAGTTACATGACTTGCCCAGGGTCACAAAGCTAATAAATATCTAAGGTCTTCCTGACTTCAGTTCTAACTGTGTTTGCTGTACCAACTAGATCTGCTGACTGGAGGTCAAATAGCTTGAGTAACCAAACTGAAAATTTAAAAAAATATATTTTTTTCATGCTAAAGAATATTCTGCTTTTTAGGAAAAAAATATTAGCACATATATAATACACACATGCATTTATGTATATGCACATACCCACATATGTATGTATGTGTATGTATGTATGTGTGCATGTAAAAGTTTTTCAGGCACACTAGATTACACAGTTAGTTAATATCATTTTGTGACAGTTAAGAATATGTGGATAGATGAACAGAATAGGGAAGGGTAAAGGAAGAGGGGAAAGAGGGGAAACAGTGCATTCTTGGAGGGATTATTTGGAAGGCAACTGACAGGATTTGTTATCAGAGTGAGAAAATATTTTCTGTTCAAGGATAGGAAAAAAGACAATGTGACTAAGTACTTTTATAATTGTTAAAGTTATCTACTTGATCTAAGACAGAAAGGCTAAAGTAATTAAGCAAATTTCATTATTACATGTAATTTTACAAGGAATTGGTGTCAAGAGAACCAGGATTTAAACTCTGATAATGAATGATATAATCCTCCTTAGATTTAAACTTAATGATAATTGATTTCCTGTTATCTTCTTTAGCATCCTTCCCATGAGGCTTGTAGGCCTTCAAAGTAGATGTGGAAGGATAAGATACCATACAGTCACTTTGCCCTCACATTCATTATCGTTCCTCTCACCTTTTGCCTTTGCATCTATATGTCTCCTTTGTCAGCAGGGGATGATGTCAATTACTTCTTATTTATTCCTTAGTCATGTTTCTAGTGTTGTCTTTTATTTAATAAAAGAATTTTTATTATAAAGCATTGCCTTGACAAGTTAGGCACTCCCCCTGAAACTTAAAAATATGGGGTAGGGGAAGCAGCATGAAGTGAAGTCGACCAAAAACATTTATTCAGACAATGCTTCATTTCACCTTCTCCCTGTTTTCTCTTTTCCTGTAGGTCAGAGCTTGCCATTATTCTACCCATTTCTAAAAAGGGTAGTGATAAGAATCAGCTCAATTTAGGCTTTCTAGCACCTATCCTTAAGCTCTGGAACACCACAGAGTACATCCATCACTTCCTTTCTAGGGGACACTTGTAGATTCCGTGTCCTCAGGGAGAACTTTAGTTTGTGATGCAAGTATGGGCTTCATTTCTGGTGGGGGTCCACTCTCTTCCTTAAGGTGGCCTTGATATAGCCTTTGAAGATGGGCCAGCTGTCTCTTAGGTGGCTGCTGCCAAGTGTACTATGGATACCAGGAGGTACCTGCAGCTAGAGCAGGAGACACTGTGGTATAGCCCACAGCTCCATGGGAGTTGATGAAATCAGTATCCCATGGCTGTACCAGTGGAATGTGGTAACTGAGAAAACCATGGTCTCTGGCCTTCAGGATAGCCTCTGTCAGCTTCTTATGCTGCTTCATACAGACACTCTAAAATCCACATGGAGATTCTGATCATGGCAGATAGGGCAAGGGTTCCCAGCAACTTTGTTCCCTTGAATGCATGTCTTTCAGGTTTGCTGTGGTGGGATACCACCTTTGTGGTTTCGTGGATAGTCAGCTTAGACTGTATGGGAGCCATATCGAGCGAGGTATTCTTCAGTTTCCAGATATTCCCAAGGAGCATCCTGATAGAGGGAGACAGGAATGGAAGAATCTTCCTCGGGGGGGGCGGGGCTTTGGTGCATTGAGCCCTGGGAGTAGCCTACACCCAGTGGACCCCTCTGACAGGTGTGAGGCCCAAGAGCTGTCTAAAATAGAAGAGTTAGGTTGCCATCTTGGTGTTCTATTGTTGTCTTAGCAGTAGGTTGAATGAATTAATTCATTTTATGTTTTCTAGGAGTTAGGGTCCCTTGAGATTAGGGCACACTTTTATGCAAAATGGAAAAACTAACAGAGAACTGACTCTTTTCCTCTCCTCTCTTTCTACTCTCTTCTTACTCTCCTCTACCTTTCTTCCCTTTTCTTTCTCTCCCTTTCACACCCCTCTTTTCCCCTTATCTTTTTCTTCTTAGGTCTTTGTACCTGATCCTTAAACCTTGTGTGTATTTAGGACTTATATATGAATTAAAGAATTGAAGTTTAATTCCTGACCCAAAGATGCTACCATTGGTTGGTTTTTCCTAGTGAATAGGCACTTGAATCTAGTTTTAAAGGATCACATAATTTTGAGTTGAGAGTTACAGGATACTACTATGAGCTTTATTGAGAGGACCTGT
This sequence comes from Petaurus breviceps papuanus, assembly GCF_028583685.1. Classification (NCBI taxonomy): domain Eukaryota; kingdom Metazoa; phylum Chordata; class Mammalia; order Diprotodontia; family Petauridae; genus Petaurus; species Petaurus breviceps. Next base: position 5,985,204 of record NW_027187327.1, read on the forward strand.
TTCTCAACTTCTAAGATGCACCAGCAAATATGGATATGCCATGAGTTTCTGACTGGCTGATCTCCTGAGCATGAGCTCTTAATTTGGAATTTGTGAGTATTTTCAAACAATATTTGGAAATTTTTTATTTTTTAAAATGTTTTCTTTGTAATCCTATATATTTTATGCAATGAATCTAAAAGCATTATTATGAAAATAGACCTATGCACTTTAGTAGCCTGCAAAAGGTATCACACACACACACACAAACACACATGAGCAAATGAATAAAGTTTAGGGACTCATTAAATTTTTCAGAACCAGATCAACATTCATTCCTCACTGTCTCATAGAACAGACAGAAATTCTCAGAAATATTAATCTGGTGTGACAATAGAACCCCAGCAATGAAGATAATTTAAAGCTGACTTAATGCCTACTTTATCTGTGCCAAAACACATGATGTTCGTCTCTGGTGACATAGCCTCAGCTCTGCTTTTCCACTCTCCACCTATTGCAATTGTTTCTCTGAGTGTGGATAACCTTTTCCATCATGAGTCTTTTGGAGTTGTCTTATAGCTTTGTATTGCCAAGAAAAGCCCAGTCTATCAAAGTTAGTCATAATAGATACAATGTGTCTGTAACTGTGTACAATGTTCTCCTGGTTCTGCTCCCCTCACTCAGCTTCAGTTTGTATAAATATATCCAGGTTATTATGAAGTTCATGTACTCTTAATTTCTTATAACACAATAGTATTCCATTACATCCATTACATTCATATAACACAACTTGTTTAGCCATTCCCCAATTGAAGGACAAACCCTTGATTTCCAATTCTATGCCACCACAAAAAGAGCTGCTATAAACGTTTTTTGTATATATGGATTCTCCTCCCACTTGTAGATTAAATACATTTTCTAAACATTCACAGATTGTATTTCTCAAGTAAGCCCTCAAAATTTATAAGAAAATATATCTACTGAGGAGTGTATCCAAAATTGCAATTGAGCTTGGTGTATATTTTGATGTGTCAGTCAAGGAAAATTATATTTTTTATCTGTGAATATAGACTATATTTATATTTCATTTTCTAAACTATCCTACTCTCTTCTCATCAGGATGTATAAAAATATTATAGCACTACATCCTTATCCATTAGGGGTATATGACTAGTCCCTCTGGTGTGAGGGTTTTCCAAGACCTTTTCAGGGCTGTTCCTGAAACCTTTGATGTCTACTTGGCACTCAGCTTTCACCTGTGACTCCAAGAAGCTGTAGCATGTACAGCAGCCACAACTTAGCAAAACCATCTTATGAGATAGACTAAATCAGGTTGAGGGTAACCAACAGACTCTAACTTGTTGGTGAACTAGGGAGATGTCTATCCAAAGCACATGAAGACTTCCCCTGGTGGAATGGGAGAATGAAAACTATATCCATGAAGGCAGCTGAAACTGTGCTGCAAAGTGCTTAGAGCTTGGTCAGACACTGAAGACATCAAGATCATCCACTGTATCTCCATCCATAGCCAGTCATCTTGACATTTGTCTTGCTGTTGGACTTGGGTGACTCTGGAAGAGAGAGTGAGGTTGATGACTTTGTGCAAGTTTGCCTCACTGAAACCCAAGTCATGCACAAGTCAAGACACCATTCTATGATGTAGTTGATTCCCTTTGAAAGCAAAGGATTAACAACAACAGCACTATCAAGTAATGGCTGCAACAACATTGACAACAATAAGGACAACAGCAACATCCTCCCAAAATCCCACTCACTGTGAGTACAGTGAGCCAATGGCAAAGCAAAGGAATGGAGACTGAATGATGTACAGCAGGGACTTCATGTGCACTTAAACTTTCATAGTATCTAGGAAAACTGTAAGAATACTGATATATTGGTAACAGGCTCTGGTATTACCACTTTTGATTTGACATTCTAGTCATTTTGATGCAGCTGTTTTTAAAAGTTAAAGAAATAGACAGGGCTACATAGAATTTTAGGCTTACTCTTTAAAAAAAAAACTGTCGTGTTGATCAGCCTGACATGGAGACAACAGAATGAATGGTGCTCTGTCCTACTAATCTATCACAAAAGGCATGATATACCAGCCCAAATCAGAAATACTAATATCTCACTTGTTAGAAATATTTCAGTGCAAATGCTGCCAGCTTGAAAAATAAGACAAAAATGACTGCACATGTTGCTGTTGTTTTAATGTTGCTCAGACATTTTTAGTCACATCTGACTCTCCATGACCACAATTGGGGCTTTATTGGCAAATATGCTAGAGTGATTTTTCATATCCTTCTCTACCTCCCTTTGTAGATAAAGAAACTGAAGAAAAAAGGGTTAAGTGACTTGCCCAGGGTCACACAGCCAGTAGGTATCTATGGCCACATTTGAACCCAGATCTTCCTGACTCCATGCCTGGTATAATGTCCCTGTGCTACCTGCCTGCCCCTGATTGCACATGAACTGGGCTACTGATGAATACTTTGATTTTGCACCAGTACTATAAGATAACAAGGAAGGGAACATGTTACTAGTCACAGGCAAGTGATTAACATTGCTTTTTATCAGTGTTAATCTCTGTTTCAAGTCATACAACAATATATTGTCAAATAGTATAGGGTTATGGTAAGAAATAACTTCATCCTTAAGCTTAGGTTAGAAAATAGGAGAGGGAAAAAAATTAAAAAATAAAAAACCCCCAAAATAAAAAAATAAAAACAATTTAAAAAGAAAATAGGAGAGGAAATTGAGGATTACTAAAATATGAGGAGAGAAAAAAGTTAAGAACTTTAGCCTCAGGTCATCAAAAATCTTTGCTTAATGTATATTTTAAAAATTGTTTCTGATTCAAAAGTATATGATCAAAATAGTATTGATGTTGCAAATAAATTTGAAAAGATATGGTCATATAATGGAATTAGGAAATGTCCTTTATTGATTTTGACCACATAAATCTGACTGGTATGCAAAATACAACAAAAATAATAATTCATAAAATATATTTGATATAATGAGTATGAATACATTTTTCCCATATCATTTGACAGAAAATGTAAACACATTTTAGGACTTGCACATTCTAGTATATGTACTAGCCACTGATTTGGTAAGAACCATGGGAGAAAAGGAACATCCTCCAAAGATGGGCATTATTAATCAACTTCCTGGGAAGTGATTTGAGAAAACTATTGAAGATGTGGATAAAGGCATTGTATGATTACACCAGTATTTAGTTGGTATACACAGTATAGAATCCTATGGCAAAATTATCAAATTAGGATGGAAAAAAGAACCAAGCAGAATGGAATCCATATGTACACATAAAAATTCTATCTGAATAAGAAATTGAAAGTGAAAGTGAAAAGGTTAAGTAGATACAAGAAATCAGTGCAGTGTAAAGAACAGAATAAGCAAATTAATATCATTTAAAAAAAACTCTTGAGAAGCAAAGAAAATAAACAAAAATCCATAATGAAGGTGGTTGTCAAAAATTTCTAGTTTTACTTATGGTCACAAGAAACCTAAAACATTGAATATATAAAGTAGATTATACAAAGCAGAAATAGTGCATATCATTAATATAATGAACAACACAACAATAATGTAAAGATGCTACCATGACATTTTCATTACTTTTCTTAATTATCAAAAAGCTTTTGACTGAATTTTGTTCCAATGGCTTATTCACATATATATTTTTATGTATAAAAGAGATCCAAGTAAAGGTAGAAAACTAAGACTAACTTTGTGTGATGTCCAAGTAGAAAATTTCTGTATTTGAAGCAAATCACCAATGTCAAGAATAATCAATAGAAAACATAACATTTTCAAGGAGATAATATAAACCTTTTATTGTTCTGCCTAGCCATACAGCTATAATCTTTCCTAAAAGGAAGAAAGTACAGCTTCCAAGTTAAAATGTTATAACAAAACATTTTATTAATCTCTTCTTCTACATTGATGTCATTGTTATATACTTTTATGAAAAAAAAACACCTTAAATAACTTTTTCTATCCACCATGACCTACTGGAAAGTTGCAGGGGTATGGGAGAAGACATGGGAGAGAGCAGATTGGGGGAGAGGATATTTAGTGGGATTGCTCTTTTGGGGTGGTGGGTAGGGAAAAAATTGGGAGAAAATTTGTAACTCCAAATCTTGTGAAAACGAATGATGTAAACTAAAAAAGAAAAAAAGAGAAAAAAACAACTTTTTCTCCTCACATAATCTTTGTCTAAAGACTTAAGAATGTTATTCAGACTTGATACATATATAATTATTTATGTATGCCAGGGTAAAATAGAGAGAGAAGGCTTTGAGCTTCAATTTATATGTAAAATTGTATCACTGGGTGAAGGCAACACCTACAGATGTCTTGGATTCTTCCAGGAAAGACACATTTAACATAAAGCTGCCAGAAAAAAATGGTATCTGTTCATATCAAAGATTGACAGAAATCTTGAAATTAAACATAATATAGGCAAAGAAAAATAGACAGTGAAGTTTTTGAGTTTGAATCTGGAGGACAAATTTAATGGATAAAGGCAATCCTTAAAATGCATTTTCCATGCAAGACATATTGATCACAGTGTTATCAAGACAAAACATTTGTCTTGATAATCTGAGACTAAGGATGTTTAGAGATTGGTAGACATTCTAAAATCAAAGTTCAATGGAAGAGCATATTTGGTGTAATAAAATCTATGTAATACCCACCATAATGAAGATTTTTGACATGATATGAATAGTAAGGGATCTTTAAAGGGTAAAAAAAAGTTTCACAATGCTCTTCATTTTTAGGCAGCTATAGAAAGATTAATATTTTCTTTTCAAAAGGAGGAAGATGCTTGACATAAATTCTCAGAGTACAAGCTAAGTAGATTTAATACTTTTAGAAATACTTCAGCAAAAGTAGACATCATTTCCCTGAGCAATAATAATGACTGACATAAGTTAGTCAATAAAGATCCTCAGTTTAATATAAACAAAAGAACTTAACTTCTAAGGGAGCATATGAAACTGCTAAGATGCTAGAGGGGAATAAAAAGCCCTACATATCCAATGTATTCAACCAAGATTATGTAGAGAAAGACGCATTGAACAAATGGTTGAATCACACATATTTGTCCACAAAAATGAAAGGCCATTCTTCCAGTGATAAGCAGCTTTTAGAGAACTGTATCATAAGTTTCAATGGACAACTTTTTAAGTATACGAATAATGCATATTTCAAAATAAAGAGAAAAGAAAAGCTTTTATGATGGTAATTTGTGACCAAGTCACAAGAAATTCCAGGAGGGTTATACTTAGGGAATAAGGACTTGGTGATTAATGAAGATTATATAAGGAAAGGGTAGAAACTGGAATTCATCATTATAGATTGCAAAAATTTGGAACCTATCAAATTACTAGAAAGATGCCACTTGGCTGCTAGAATTGCACATTAGAAGTTCACTATCTTTCAAAAATCAAGTGACAAATTCCTATCTATAAACTAAAACTGTGAAATATACTAGGAAATTCAATCAATAGATTGTATTGGAACTAGAGTATCATCATAGTCAGAAATTTTGCCCACCTATATAACTGCCATGAATCATTAAATTTAAGAACAGTAGCTTTTAGTAAATGCCACCATATGAAGCACTAACAATCTTCACACAATATCAAACAAAAAGCTTCTAAAATATAAAGACCTCGAAGAAAAAATCAAAGCCATGTGGAAATCAGAAGAGGTCCACATCATACTTGGTGCCTCTTTTGCTACTGGGACTCTCCTGAAGATGCTGTTAATAAACTTGAAAAATTGCTTTTAATTCAAAACTTTCATTCAGTTACATGTGTATTTTTTCCTACTTATTCAGTTATTGGTAGAACATTAAATATAAAAGAATTTTAGTAGGATAGCAAATTACCTGAACAATTTCTGCCTGAGCTCCACTGGAAAAAATGTGAGATATCTATCAGATAGGCTAACATGACAAAACATGAAAATAATAAATGTTGGAGAAGATTTGGGAAAATTGGAATGTTTACGCATTGTTGGTAGAGTTGTGGATTGATCTAACCATTCTGGAGAACAATTTAGAACTATGCCCAAAGGGCTATGAAACTGCACACCTTTTGACCGAGCAATAGCACTTCCAAGTCTGTACCCCAAGAGATCATTAAAAAAGTGAAAGGAGTCACATGCTCAAAAATATTTATAACAGCTCTTTTAGTGTTGGCAAAGAATTGGACTGAGATGCCCATCAATGGGGAATGACTGAACAAGTTGTAATATATGAATATAAAAATACATGAAAAGCAAAGGACTTATAGGGAAGGATAAACATGTACAGAAATACAAAAATACTCCAAAAAGTCCATTTATATTCATGAGACTTCTCTGAGAAGGCAAAGACAACTTGTGGGATATTGAACTAATTCCCATTCACCTCAGACTTGCATCATCTACACTACTCAGTGATATTACTTACTTACTATTTCTTAATTTAAGGTGTCTAAAATTTGTTAAGCACTGGGATACAAAGAAACTCAAACGATAATCTAGTTGAGGAGACAACATGAAAACAACTATTTACAATTATTTCTCTCTCTCTCTCTCTCTCTCTCTCTCTCTCTCTCTCTCTCTCTCTCTCTCTCTCTCTCTCTCTCCCTCTCCCTCTCCTTCTCCTCTCTGTATACACACATATGTATGTATATACTGAATAGTAGATCATCAACAGAGTGAAGAAACTAACACTAAGGTGAATTAGGAAAGGTTTCTTAAAGAAAGTGGGAATTTAGTTGAGACTTGAAGAATGCCAAGAAAGACAGGAAGCAGAGGTGAAGAAGAGTTACCAACTTTGAGAAGAGTCACTGAATATAGCTGGAGTTGGGAGATATAATGCTTTGTGGAAGGAAGAGCAATATCATTTAGGGTTATCAAAGACCAGATCTTTTGGTCCCTCAGGGCATAGCTTTAGTTTGATAGTTATAAAGAGATTCTAATGAGGAAGGTCTTCATTGCTGAAAAGTGCCCAGTTTAGGTGATTTACTTTTAGAAGGCTAGTTCCTAACTTTTCAAGTCAGGAATTCATGAACACAATATTACCTATTAGGTAATCCCTAGAGTCTGTTATAATCATTAGTCTCAGACCTGAACACCTAAAGGAAAACAAAAAGGCCAGAAAAAGGCAGATAGAAATTAGAGATTGAGAAACTTCCCCCTCAATCTTCCCCGGGCAAGGAAAAGCTGCTGAATGTTTTAATATGCTTCTATATACCCTTTTCTTTTCTCAGGTGAAGGAAGGAAAAAACTATACCTCCATCCCCACCATGTTGCGCTTTCTCTAGAAGTCCAAGGACATGATAACAAAGGAAGAGGACTAAAAAATGTGAATAGACTAAAAAAACATGAAAAACATGAAGCATGTCACAATATACTTTTATAGACTGCAGACTGAAGCTTTTCTGGAGAATCCATCTTCCTTAACCTTAAGCAACCTTTAATCTTCTGGAGGCAAATGCTAGTCACTGGGGACCAAAGACTTCTCTGATCCTCTTAGCAAAAGGAAAAAGTACATGACTGTTTTCAGTGGAGTTGACCCTTTGAGAAAGGTCCACTTCCTATAACTTGATCAAAATGTTTTGTTCATTCTTTTCTATAGTCTCTACAGTCACCAAAATTCTAGTCTAAGATTAAAAGCCTTGACTAGAAAGTGCAGAAAAAAAGGGCAGCTAGTTTTATTGGAATGGGATTCATTTATTTAAAATAAGTAGCATTTTGTGTGAGCTGAGTTTCATGAGTTAGCATTTCTTCTGGCAATAATTTATAGTGCTAAAAAATCCTAGTATCATGTTTATATAAGACAGTAGCAAAATTGTATCTGGAATAAAACATGTCTCACAATGAGAGACAATTGAAGGATACACTTGCAGGTTTCTCCATGCCTGTGAAAAACATACACTCTCTCTCTCTCTCTCTCTCTCTCTCTCTCTCTCTCTCTC
>NW_027187327.1:5993285-6143729 GCF_028583685.1 Petaurus breviceps papuanus
TGTGTGTGTGTGTGTGTGTGTGTGTGTGTGTGTGTGTGAGAGAGAGAGAGAGAGAGAGAGAGAGAGAGAGAGAGAGAGAGAGAGAATGTTTTCTCATATGTATATGAGAGAAAACTTAGCATGGTGGATTGAGAGCTGATCTCAAACCTAGGAAGACCTAGGTTCAAGTCATGCCTCTAATACATATAGCCACATAACCCTAGGTAAGGCACTTTACATTTCAGTGCTCTAGGCAATTCTCTAAGGCTATAAATTTAAGAGATGTTGCTAAATAAACTGCATTGGTTGAGGAAGCTTCTTTATGTGAGACTTCCCTATATCAATGAAATCACAGGTCTAATCCTTATTCTTTTCTGTCTCTGTATCTGTCTCTGTCTCTGTCTGTCTCTCTGTCTCTTTCTCTCTCTCTCTCTTCCTCCCACACTTCCAACCACACCAAATCTATCAATAAGAATTACCTGGACTTGTCAATGAGTCCATTACCCACACCCCAAATAATGTGAACTGCAAAAAGGCTAGACCTCTCTTGTAAGTTGGGTATGAACACAGGAAATGTATTAGGATCAAGAAGAGTCAATCACTCTTTTCAAATATGTGATAAAAACAGAAAGCCAGCCCAGAATCTGGAACTCCATTGACACATCTTTTTAGAGGCAGAGAATCTTTAGTCAAGCCCCTGAGAGAGACTTTTTCATATAAAGGAGAGATGAGAAAAACAGAACTGATTTCTTCTTCCAAACCTCTACCAACAGAGGAGGAACTTGTAAACTTTGAAGGATTTGAAGATTTGGTCTTCCTATCAGATCTGGTAGCAGTGTTCCAAGGACAAACTAGGTGCACTGAGGAAGGGTATATATGACTTTGCAAGGAGAATAGCATAAAGCTGTACCTAAGGGGAATGTCACAAGGACTGCTTGAAGTAAGAAGAAAGCTGAAAGCAACCAGGAGCTGTGCATTTCTTCTTTGACACACATGTTCTCTTAGCTTGATACCACCTTTCCCTGAGCTCCATATATACTTGCAGCTTTCAGTAATAAGCATGCTTTATCAGTGGAAATCTATTACAATATTAAGATGAAAAGTATAGTGGGAGTTAATGAATACATTTCTTTTATTTAGACTTCAACCCAGGTTTTCTAGGTTGTAAGGCCAATTCTCTATCTTCCATACCATCCTACCTCTCTTTCTGAGCTCTCTAAATGTAAACCTTTTCTTTTTTTCCTATACTCTTTCTCTCTCTCCTTCCTTCCCCTTTTTTACCCTTCTGCCCTCTCTTTCTTTCTTTCTCCTCCTCCTCTATATCACTGGAGATATGTGATAACAATTTAGGGTTAGCAATTTGTTCCTCTAAATATTAAAGAATAGGGGCATCTAGGTGGTGCAGTTAATAGAGCACTGGCCCTGGAGTCAGGAGGACCTGAGTTCAAATATGGCCTCAGATACTTAACACAAAAACTGGAATGTGATCTTGGGCAAGTCACTTAACACCAATTGCCCTTCCCCATTCCAAAAAGCAAAAAACAAAAAAAACAACCCCCCCCCTAAAACCCAGCCCAAGAACAAATAAATATTAAAGAATAAATAAAAAATATGACAATTTTTATTTTGCATAACAATTCCTCTTTATAAAATTAGGCTTAATTTCCTCCTTGTTCTTTAAAATTTCCATGATCCATTTCATAATGATATCCATTCCTAATTTCCTTGATATTTATTGTTTTAACCAATATTTCAAGAAGTACAGAGTTCCGTGGACAAATTAATGTGGAAAACATTGGATTCATGAGAAATAGTACTTCTTTTTAAAAAGCAAAAAACAAAACCCACAGTTTTCACACAGGAAAAAGAAAATGAGCCTTTTTTTCCATATGCTCGATATGAACAATTTGTCATGCAGTTTCTAAACTTATTAGACTAATGACTGTTCTCCAAAGATCAAATTTTTATTGTCTTTTATGGTAAATGGGTGAGTATATTTTATCTCTCCATATTGCTAATAATGGATGTGCATTGCCAGGGACAACAGAGACTCTAAGCATGTCCATATGCTTCCTGGTGAACCAACTGAAATGCAATCTACTTAGAGTAGTTCAAAACCAATGCTAGCGTGGTTTGCCATTTCCTTCTCCAGCTCTTTTTACAGATGAGTTAGGTGACTTCTCCAGGGTCATGCAGCTAGTAAGTGTCTGAGGCCGTATTTGAATTCACAAATATGAGTCTTCCTGACTCTATCTGTCCATTATGCCACTTAGCTGCCTCTGGGAGTAATGGTAGAAGTCATCTATTTAGACCTCCTCTACTCATTTTACAAAGATTGAAACTGACTTATAAAACTTAAGTAACATATTCATCTAGAGGTTGATTGATGGTAGTAGAAAACTCAACTGATTATACTGCAAACAAATTCATAGAAGCAGAAGTACAATTCTCCATGCAAGATTATAACTAAGTCTCCATTTCTTCAATTAAATCTTGAATTACAAGGTCATGAAGTCTCTAGAGAACCCCACTGTAGGCTCTTGAGAGAATGAGACTGAAAAAGGCAAATAACATCCTAGAATTACTATGGAAATAGTTCTTTTTTTAAATTAAATTTTATGTTTATTCTTAGTTTACATCATTCATTTCCACAAGATTTTGAGTTACAAATTTTCTCCCCATCTTTCACCTACCCACCACCCCAAAACAGCAATCCCACTGTATACCCCCTCCTCCAATCTGCTCTCTCCTATATCCTCCCCCATATCCCCTCTGACTTTCCAGTAGGGCAAGATGGACCTCTATACCCCAGTGCTTGTATATCTTATTTCCCAGTTGTATGTAAAAAAAGTATTTTTTAAACATTTGATTTTAAAACTTTGAATTCCAGATTTCTTTCCCTTCCTCCCTTGTGAAACACCCTTACTGGGAAGATAAGCAATTCAATATAGATTGTACACGTGTAGCTATGCAAAACATTTCCATAGTGGACATATTGTGAAAGACTGACTGTATTTCCCTCCATCCTATCCTGCCCACTACTTGTTCTATTCTCTACTTTGACCCTGTCCCTTTACAAAAGTGGGTGCTTCTAAGTTCTCTGCCCCACAACCTGCCCTCCCTTCCATCATCCCCCCTTTCATCCCCTCCTTGCCTACTCTCCTGTAGGTTGAGATACCCTATTTAGTTTGTATGTCATTCCCTCCCTAAGCCAAATACAGTGAGAATAAGGTTGATCCACCCTTTTGCCTTCCTGTTCTTCCCCTTCATTGTAACATTGTAAGTTTTCCATTGCCTCTTCTACATGAGATAATTCACCTCATTCTGTCTTTCCCCATCTCCTCTCATTATATTCCTCTCTCAATTCTGAATTTCATCTTTTAAGTATCATCCCTTCCTATTAAATTGGTCCTGTGGCCCTCTGTCTATGTATGTCTGTACACATATATACATACACTCACATATTCATACCCCCATATACCATCCTACATATATATGTACGTATGTATATATGTAAATATACACACACATTTATATTCCCTTCAACTACTCTTACTGAGAAAAGTTTCACAAGTTAAAATTATCATTTTTCCATGTAGGGATATAGATAATTCAACTTTGATAAGATCCTAATGATTTCTTTTCCCTGTTTACCTTCTCATCCTTCTCTTGCTTCTTGTATCTGAATGTCAAATTTTCTCTTCCACTCTGGTTGTTTCATCAAGAATGCTTGAAAATCCCATATTTCATTGCATTATCATATTTTCCCCTGAAATATGATACTCAGTTTTGCTGGGTAGGTGATTCTTGGTTTTAATCCCAGTTCCTTTGACCTCTGAAATATCACATTCCAAACCCTTCAATCCCTCAGTGTAGAAGCTGCCAGATCCTGTGTTATCCTGATTGTGTTTCCACAATATTCAAATTGTTTCTTCTTAGCTGCTTGTAATATTTTCTCCTTGATCTGGGGACTCCAGAACATGGCTATAATATTCTTAGAAGTTTTCTTTTTGGGACTTTTTCAAGAGGTGATCAGTGGGGGCGCCCAGGTAGCACAGCAAGTAAGAGCACTGGCTCCAGTGTTGAGAAGACCTGGAGATCGAATCCCGGGCTCAGACACTTAGCACCCACCCTGAGCCACCTGGCCGCCCCTAAGCAATTGGGGTTAAGTAACTTGCTCAAGGTTACACGGCCAGGTGTTTCTGGGTGGGTGCTAACTGTCTCCAGTGTTGGTACGACCTGGAGATCGAATCCCGGACTCAGACACTCAGCACCACACCCAGAAATAACTGGCCGTGTAACCTTGAGCAAGTTACTTAACCCCAATTGCTTAAAAAAAAAAAAAGAGGTGATCAGTGGATTCTTTCAACCTCTATTTTGCCCTCTGGTTCTAAAACATAAGGGTAATTTTCCTTGAGAATTTCTTGAAGGATGATTTCCAGGTCCTTTTTTTTTTTTTTTGATCATGGCTTTCAGGTAGTCCAATAATTTTTAAATTATCTCTCCTGGATCTATGTTTCAGGTCAGTGGTTTTTCCAGTGAGATATTTCACATTGCCTTCTATTTTTTCATTTGTTTGGATCTGTTTAATAGTATCTTGATTTCTTATAAAGTCAATAGCTTCCATTTTCTACAATCTAATTCTGAAAGAATGATTCTCTTCAGTGAGTTTTTGAGATTCTTCTTCCATCTGGCAAATTTGGCCTTTTAAGGCATTCTTCTCCTCATTGTCTTTTTGAGCCTCTTTTGCCATTTGAGTTAGTCTATTTTTAAGGTGTTATTTTCTTCAGCCAGATTGTTGACTCTTTTCTCATGATTTTCTTGGATCATTCTAATTTCTATTCCCAATTTTTCCTCCACTACTCTTATTTTTTTTTCAAAATCCTTCTTAAGTTCCCCTATGGCCTATAACCAGTTCATAATTTTCTTGGAAGCTTTTCGAACAAGAGTTCTGACTTTGTTGTCTTCCCTCTATTCCATGCTTTGATCCTTTTTGTCCCCAAAATAGGAATCTAAAGGCGGATTGCTGTCCTTGCTTTGCTTCCTTTGCTTGACCATGTTGCCACTCAATTACTTGACTTTGAGCTATTTGCTACAGTAGAACTCTGCTTCCAGAGAGAAGAGCTTTGTCATAAATCACTGGGGACTTCACAGCTGATGGACTTGTTAGTTAGGTTCCCTCTCAGAAACCCCCAGTGGCTTTTGCACCTGGTCATACACCCCAGGACCTCCACCCTAGACAGTGATCCAGATCTAAGCCTGTTAAAGCAAGAGTGATTATCTCTCAGAATGACCACATAGTGCCCCCTACAATCTGCAAAGCAGGAGCTTTGAAGTAGCCACACAGCAGTGGCTGCTGCATCTCAGCTGCTTCTCCCTCTGGAGGCAGAGGCCAGACCATACTCCAGGCCCCTGTTCCCCTGTTATGGGGGGAGTACAGGGAGTTTTCCTGGTTCTATGCTGCCATCTTGGCTCCACCCCTATGAAAATAGTTCTGACCCCACACAACCCTTAAAAGGATTTAGGGGACCCCAAAGTGTCCATGAATCACATTTTGAAAACTGAGTTACTTAGCTTTCAATTGGTACATTAGGTACAAGAAGGCTGACCAAATAGAATTGTCTTAAGTAAGCTACATTTTTGTCTTCAGGACTTCTCCTTGATCCTTCCCTCATGGTAATTACTTTTACCCTTTAATTCTTCTTTTCCCTCTATTGCTGATAATCAACTTTCTAATCTATCTTTCTGGATTCTTTGGTCTGAAACACTTTCTTAGTAGGTCTCCAATAATATAGAATCATAGTGTCCCTAGGACTTGGAGCCAGATTTTAGAGATCATCTTCCTCCTTGTTGTATAGTTGAGGAAACTGAAGCCTAGAGAGATTAAGTGACTTATTAAGGTCAAACAGTCAATACACAGCTGAGTCAGTATTTGAATCCACTTGCTTTGACTCTAAATATGCTCCAAGATTATAATTTGCAGAAAAATAAATGTGTAACCTGCTTTGAGAGAGGGAGTTCCCTTGCCTAAATTTTTTTCCCTATGCCAACGAAATCACAGGTCCAGCTGGCTATCCTCTGTGTGTATTAAAGGAGAGGTGTACATTTGCATATGTAGTTACACAATTGATATAGACACACATATTTGTATATACACACACATATATACTAAAGTAGTTTTTTAAAAAACACAACAGTGAAAGACTTGAACTCAAATCCTAGCCCTGTCACTTTCTAGCTGTATGAATGTGATGGGGTTGTACTCTAGGTCCCTCTTAGCCCTAAATCTTTGATGCTTTGTTCCTAAAGCAACCCAATTATGATCAATTGTAATGGTCAATTTTGGTTCAGAATGACAGATAATGAATGTTTCCTTTTCAGTAGACAGATGAGTGACTATGGATGCAGAATGTTTCATATACTGTTAGATATAGTTATTGTGTTGATGGGTTTTGTTTCCCTGCTTGAACTTATTCAAACAGGTATTTTTCTCAGGGTGGGGGGCACTTTATTGAACAAATGATTGTGGAGTAAAAACAAAAGAATTCAATTATGTTTAATTTTTAAAAATTGATAGAAATTGAATTCATAATAATTCTTCTCCCCCTCCTCCCCCAAAATAGGGAAGGTAGAAATGAGGAATAAGAACATTTCCTTAACTACTATTTTAAGAAAGAACCACTTCACAGTCATGGAATAATTTCACACATCCAATGTAATTGAACTGCAAAACATAGCCCATGGCAGATATTTATTAGGAAGTGCTAAGATAGACATAGTGGCTTAGACACTCCACGTTACTTCCAAAAAAAGGACCTTGGTGATTACAAATGTCAGCAAGTTTGCCCAAGATCTCTAAATTACTTTAGTCATATGGTTGTTCTTATATCCAAAGGGGGAAAACATATTTTAATTTCTGTCACACAAGACTGTGTGGATTACATTTGTGAATAACACTGTCTGAATATGCTGCTGTGAAACACAAAAAGCGTGTTTGACTGTCTCTTTCATTTAATAGACCTTTTTCAAAATATTCACAATGTATGTCTAGTGCAACTGTATTGAGGAATGGCAGAATTATTATATTTGAAATAAATTAAAATGTTTTAGGACTTTAAAGTAGCTAGGTAGAATGGCATTGTGAATTGAGTGTTGGGCTTAAAATCAGAATGACCTGTATTCAAATTCCATCTATGAAACTATTTGTATGACTTTGGGAAAAGTTCTTAATCTCTGTGTCTCCTCAAACCACATGAGTGATTTGCAAAGATGTCCTGTGACATATTTTATTGGAGTTAGTTTCTATGCAGAGTTTCCTACACTGACAAAATCACCTATCATTTACATATTTACTAGGGGAAAAGAGTAAAAAGAATTACTTAGCTTTCGCTTGGTGCATCAGATACAAGAAGGATGATTAAATATAACTGTCTTAAGGTGAAATATATTTTTGTCTTTGGGGCTTCTCCCTGATCTGTCTCCCATGGAACTCACTTTTACCCTTTAATTCTTCTTTTCACCTCTATTGTTGATAATTGGCTTTCTACTCTATCCTTCTAGGTGCTTGGGTCTAAAGTGCTTTCTTAGTAGGTCTCCAATTTTATAGGATCATAGTATCCCTGGGACTTTGAGCCAGACTTTAGAGATCATCTTCCCTCTTGTTGAATAGTTGAGAAAATTGAAACCTGGAAGTTTCTAATAAATTAAGGAATTTACTAAGGTCGAACACTCAATGCACAACTGAGTTAGTATTTGAACCCAGTTCCTTTGACTCTAAATATTATTCTTTCCAATATTTCACATATTGCTTTGAGAATTTTTCCTTTCTATTACTTTTTACTGTATATTTCTACCACTTTTTATCAACACAGGTCACAAACCCTGGATAATTTAAAAGGTCTTCATTGAGAGTTGCTTTGACTGAAAAAAAAAATCATCATCCTAGATATAATCTATTGATAACCTCTCTCCACTCTTTAACTAGGAGGAAGTGCAGCTTTTCTCATCAAAGTACATAGCTTTGAGTATGTTTCATCTCTGCTGTATTCCCTCATATTAACAGTGTCCCTTCTATTGTGAATTGGTACAAATATTCTAGAGAACAATTTGGAACTATGCCCAAAGAATGACAAAACTCTGTATATCCTTTGATACAGCAATACCACTGCAAGATCTATATCCTAAGGACATAAAAAGGGGGAAAAGACCTATTTGTATAAAGATATTTATAGCAGTTCTTTCTGTGATCACTAAGTATCATAAATCAAAGGGATGCCCATCAATTAGGGAATGGCTAAATAAGCTGTGGTATATTATTGTGATAGAAAATTATTGTCCTATAAGAAATGACAAGCAATGTGATTTCAGAAAAACCTCAAAAGACTTCCATGAACCGATGCAAAAATGAAGTGAGCAGAACCAGGAGAAAATTATACATAGTAATGACATTATACCGTGAAGAACTGTTAATGACTTAGTTATTTTCAACAATACAATGATTCAAGACAATCTCAAAGGACTAATGATGAAGCATACTATTCACTTCCAGAAAAAGAACTGGTATTGTCTCAATACAGACAGAAGCATGCTATTTTTTCCCTATATTTTTTCATCCTTTTTAAAAATTCAAGTCTTCTTGCACAAAATGACTAACATGGAAATGTTTTACATGATTGCACATGTATAATCTATATTCAATTACTTACTGTCTCAGGGAGGGAAGGGAGGATAGAATTTTGAACTCAAAACTTAAAAAAAAGTTTAAAAATTGTTTGACCTTTTGATTGGGAAACAAATAAAATATTATATTAAAAACCTATACATACCCCTTGTCCAAGAAATACCATTACTAGGTCTGTATCCCAAAGAGATTTTACAAAGTAGGAAAAGGACATATATGAAAAAAATAGTTATAGCAGCCTTTTGAAAAATATATTTTCCCCCTCAATTACATATTAAAAATTTTTGAATCCAAATTCTTGTCTTCCCTCCCCTCCTGCCCCAAGATGGTAAGCAACATAGATTACACACTGGCAATCATGTAAAACATTTCCATATTAGTAATTTTGTACAAGAAGACTTGACTTAAAAAAGATAAGGAAAAAAAGAAAAAAAAAGTATGTTCAATTTGCATTTGGATTCTATCAGTTCCTTCTTTGGAGGTAGATAGCATTTTTTCATCATGTGTCTTTTGGAATTGTCTTAGATCATTATTTTATAGTGATATATGTATCCATATATCCATATGTAATCCACATAAACACATATATTTATATATATGTGTACACACATGTATATATACATCTATATATTTATGTATATAATATGCGTGCACAAACATACATATGTATACACAAATGCATGAATGTATATACCACTCAGCTATAGGAACTGCACCAAAACAGAAAGTAGGCAAGATTTGGCCCTCAGCTCTAGTTTTCAGACCCCTGATCTGGGACAGTTTCCCTTGCCCTGTACTAGCTATTGCTTTGCATCAATGAGATACCTACTTTAGCATGGAGGTCAGACTAAATGGCCTCAAGATCCATTTCAACTCTAAGATCCTTTAGCCTATTCATATCTAAATAAAAATACCTGACTTAATAATATCAATTTAGCTTCATTAATTTCTTAATTGAGGTAAAACTCAATGAAAAAACAGAAGTTAGCTGTTTTCAAAATGGAGAAAGAAAACCCAGAAGCTCACCTGATGTAACTTCTCTTTAATCTCAAGTAATGCTGAAAATTTTTTGGAGCTCAAAGGGAAACAGAAAGTAAGAAAAGAATTGAACATGAAAGATTTTCAAAAAACGTTAGTTTCCTTGCAGTCACTCAATAATGAAAAGCTAGGCTTTTTCATGAATATAATAGCATGCCCTTCCTTTTCAGTTATAAAATATTAACTCCAAAAGAAAAGCAACATGCAAGTGTACCTTTCTAAGTCTATCAAGTTCATACCATTTTCTCTCCTAGAAAATAGTAAATGACTTCCAAGATTCCTTCAAGTTCTTGATCTATAAGTCTATGATTTAAAATCATTTGAAAAGGTTATATAAATGTGAGTTTTTATTTTAAGCTCTTATTGATATGAAAGGCCTGGGAGAAAGTATAACTTTCATATTTATTTGTCAAGTTGATTAAGAAGAGGCAGCTATGTGGCATTGTGGATAGACTACTAGACTGGAGGTTAAGAGATCTAAGTTGTAAGCCTGCCTTAGACACTTACTATCTGTGTGGCCCTTGGCAAATAAGTTAATCTCTCTGGGTCTCAGTTTTCTTAACAGTAAAATGGGGATAATAATAGCACCTATCTTCAAGGGTTGTTTTAAGGAAAACATGAGGAGATATTTGTAAAATACTTATAAACCTTAAATTGTAGCTATCATTATTATGAAGAACAAACATTGCCAAAAATAAATAAACCGGAATAAAGAAAACTCAATTAATTTTATTTTAATATTTTTGGTTATGATCCTGGACTCTTAAGTGAGGTGAACAAGTGGATCAAAAATGCCTAAGCCACAATTTTACATTTGGCATCAGAAAAATAAAAGCAGAACAAAGGACACATACTTTTTCCTTTCTCCAAGTGGAATGCTTACAGTTCTTCCTACTCATCCTTTATTGAATGGCATGAGAATTCCCTCACCATCTCTATTGCCAATGTTACCTCTTGTATGGGTTTCTTCAAATAGCTCAAAGTTATCAACAATCTGTGTTACTTATTGAAAATAGTAGTGGCTATAGACAGAAAGTCTTTTGCAATTCTTGGTGGTGTACATGACCTCTGACTGCAACAACTTTTTCTGGATTGTTTTAGGATGAGAAGAAAAAGAAAAGAATGTAATATCACTTAATATTATGTAATATGAATAAGGAGAAAAATATTTTCATACGAAATTACTTAATGAGTCTTGCCCATTCTAGAGCACCATTATATCCTCTCTGCCCCTTATTTGGACAGGAACTAGATATCTACTGTATCAGTGTCATGGTGAATGTGAATCAGACACCAACCCATTTTGGGTATTTTACCTCAAGCAAACACACACACCCACACACACTTAGATGCACAAGAGATTTGAAAGATTATAAAAAAAACAAACAATGAGAGCAATCCATTCTGGTAAGAGAGGCTTGGTTTATCAGTCAATAAATCAATTCATAAATATTTATTAATTGTCTATTAAGTGGTAGGCACTGTCCTAGAAATATTCAAAGGAGGGGAAAAATGAAACAGTTTGCTTTCAAGAAATTTGCTTACTTTTTATTGGTTGATATGGACTGATCATTTATTAAAGTTTTATGGTTTTAGAGAAATGATACCAGTGCTCTTTGCAGCAGAACCATGAACATTTTGTCAAAATTGAATATCATCTTGGCCCCAAGGCTATTGAATATGCCCTATTCACATAACACATTGCTATGGGAGACCTGTCTTGTGTTTAAAAATTTGACCCTATGTATTTAGATGCCAAATTTGAAAAATAGACATAGATAACAATTAGAAAACTGAAGTGCTATTTTAATTAAAACCTTTGAACTAATTTGAAAAATGACATCTAGTTTTTGAGCCCAAGAAGACCTATTGAGTGAATAGAATTCAGGGACTAATCATAGTGGAGGTGCCAGCAAAATGCAGCTTCCTTTGGCATACATCTGCATGTTAATGTTTTTCCAATGGTTAGGTAATTTTAGTAGAAGTGTTCTTCATGAGGCGTATGGAGATGTCAGATTCCCATTTGTACATCTCCCTAAATGCCATACATTTTAAGTGTCATCTGCTATCAAACCCAGTGTCAGCTATGACTAGAAATAAGTGAAGAGGCCAGAGACTTGTTTAGTACAATGTATGTAATTACAGAGTAGAAGAAGACCTACTTTTTCTATTATCTTAGTCTTATTACCATAAATCATGGCCATTACTTCCTTTCACCAACTTCATCTAATGAAATTTAGCATGGTGTAATGAAGGGATATTGGAACTGGAATCAGATGACCTGGGTTTGATTGAGTTCTTGCTTCAGCCAACAAGTAGGCACTGAGCAAGCCACTTCATTTTACTAAGTGTGGGTTTTCTCATTTGTAAAATATAGATATTCATATTTGCACTATAATTCTTAGAGAGTGGTTTAAAGAAAAGTACTTTATAGTGCTTAAAATTATAAATATGAATTATTTTTTCATTTACTTTGAAATTTTCCATGTGAATAACCATAACTAAAAGTTAGAATACCTTACATTATCTTATTTGATCTTCACAATATACTGAAATTTTCATCTCTATTTTACCAATGAGGAAAATGAGACAGAGTGACTAAGTGACTTAATGAAGGTCACACAGCTAGTTCAAAAGCCTCCAGTGGCACAATGGAAATAATGCTGGATTTCAAATTTGAGGATCTGGATTCAAAATTTGACTCTGCCTTACTCTGAGCAAACCACTTTACTTTTCTGAGCCTTAGCTCATCATTGATACAATGATGGCATCAGCCTTGTTGTCCTACTAGAAGATCCCTTCTTGCTTGAATCTATATTCCTACACATTTCTGAGGTGAGATTTGGGCCCAGTTTTTCTTAACAAAACAACATGAGGACTAGCATTTTGGAAGATTCATTGAAGAAGAAGAGCTTTCCCCCCCACACACTATTCTACCCTTCCCACATACCTTACCCTGCTTCATTTACCTTTTGTATTCTGTTGTTTAATATTTGAATCCATGTTGTATTCAAGAATGGGTCTGGTGATATATATCTCTTGTCAAAGAAACAACTTAGTTAAGTTTCAGAAAGTTCATCACCAGGTGGCTGAAGGTCAAATGGAATTTTTGACTGCAGCAATTCTCAAAGGTTATGTACTAAATCTTAGAGAAACTGCAATATGTATTGGGAGAATGGAAACACAAATAGAGGAAATCATAGATCTTTGAAATATTTAAGATCTTGGTGGTAAAAAACTAGAAATTATGGGATGCCCACATCAATTGACAAATAGCTGAAGAAGGCATAGTATATGACGTGATAGAATACTACTATGCTACAAGAAATGACGAGCTTATTGATTTTAGAAAAACATGGATAGAATTGCACAAAGTAATGAAGAGTGAAATGAGCAGAACCAAGAACATTGTATACTACAGTTGTAACAATATTGTTTTAGAATAAATTTGAAAGACTAAGTCATTTTGACTATTATAAATGCCCAAATTACCTAAAAAGGACAGAAGGAAGACACTATCTGCATCCAGAGAAAGAACCAATAAATAGATGCACAGAATAATTTCACATATATGTATACATATTTATTATGTACATACATATTTGTGTCTAATGGCAGATGTCTCTAGGGCAGGGGAAAGGGAAGAAAGAGGCAGAAAGGAAATTTAATGATAACTCTATTTGTATTTAAAATGAATAGCAAATTGTACAAAATAAGTTTGCGGTTTCATGTGCATTCATCTTTTAAAAAATTTTACAATGGTTGTTTTATTTAATAAATAAAAAATAAATAACATTTAAAAAGAAACATATAAGGGCTTGTTTGTTTCTCCTGATTGGACAACTCAATGGGAATGAGGAACAAGTCTTATGTGTCTATATCCTTCTCTGTTCCCTATCCCAAACCACAGCAGAAACACCATTACCCTTTTACTAATCTTCAAACTCTCCTTGATTACTGATGTCATTTTCTACTACCTTCAATTATATCTATTCATCCAATTCCTAAAAACAAGTAAACCATTGCCACAGCACCACTACCACCACCACCACCACCACCACCACCACCACCACCACCACCAAATCTGTTTGTATTCTTGGGTTATTATATCTCTTTTATCTTAGCTACAATCCTAGTGAGGAAAAAAGGCTTTCTACACTCATTTCCTCTACTTCCACGCCTTCCAATCACTCTTAAACACTTTGTAAATTTGATTTCTGAGCATAATTAAATGGAAGTTCTACAAAGTCACAGAAGATATTTTAATTGACAAACATGATCTTTTTCCATCCTTATTTTTGCTGCATTTGACACTGTTGACATCCTCTCCTATACACTTTCTTCTCTTTCATGTCCATGCACATGCCTTTACCCTCTCTTGATTCTCCTCCGACATATCTGATTATTCCTTTTTAGTTTCCTTTGTTGGATCTTCATCTGTTCAGGGGTCCTTTACTGTGGGTGTGTGAGCTTTTCAGTAAAAATATTTAATAACCATATTTTAATGCAATTTTCCCCTTTTAATCCTATGTATTTTATTTTATGCATTTAAAATGTTATTCTCATGAGGGATCCAGAGGCATTGACAGGTTGACAAAAGAAACCAAGACTCAAAATAAGTTAAAAGCCCCTGATCTTTCTTTATGACCCCTAATATGAGTATATTACTGGACTCTGTCTTGGTTCCTTTTCTCTTTCTTTTCTACATTCTGTCTCCTAATGACCTCATCAACCCACATGGGTTTAATTATAATCTCTATGGAAACTACTCAAAATCTTTGTATCCAGTCCATTTCCCCTCTAAGCTCTAGTCTTACAATATCAACAGCTTATTGAGCATTAAAAACTAGATCCAATCTTAGAAAAATTTTGTATTCAACACACGTAAAACAGAATTTTTTTTTTATCATATTGGGATTTCTATTCCCTATCTTAAATATGTCTAATTCTGATTCAATCTTCTAAGTTTCCATTATCTGTGTTGTCTCAAATCCTCATACTCCCTTATCTTACATATCTAATAAGTTGTCAAATCTTATTTCTATTTTCATATCATCTTTTGCATTCAACCCCTTCTGTCCATTCATACCTTATTTTATGCCTTCATCACCTTTGTCTTGACACTTGCAATGACCTCCTATTCAATTATCCCTCCTCAAACTCTTCTTACTCTTAGTCATTCTTTACACAGGTGTTAAAGTGATCATCTTTAAAAAGAGTTCTGGCCACAGTTCCTCAATTGATAAATAGCCAAAGGATATGAACAAGTTGTTCTCAGAAGAAAAAAATACAAGCAATCAATAATCATATAAAGTGCTCTAAATCACTTAAAATTAGATAAATGCCAATTAAGAAAATTCTGAGGAACCACCTCACACCTATCACAGAAAAAGAAAAAGAAATACTTCTGGAGAGGATAAGGGAAAATTAGACACTAATGCACTGTTGGTAGAGTTGGGAACTGGCCCAACCATTCTGGAGAGCTATTTGGAATTATGTTCAAAAGACTATAAAATTGTGCTTACCCTTTGACCTAGCAATACCACTAGTAAGTCTATATTACAAAAATGTCAAAAAAAGAGAAAGAGACCCATTTGTTCAAAATATATTCTAGCAACTATTTTTATGGTGGCCAAAAATTGGAAATGTCTTAATGGCTGAACATGGTATATGATGTTGATAGAATACTGTTGTGCTATAAGAAATGCTAAGCAGAATGGTTTCAGAAAACCCTGAGAAGACATGAATTCATGCAAAATGAAGTAAATTGAACCAGAAGAATATTGTGCATAATAATGGAAATGTTGTAAGGATGCTCAATTGTGAAAGACTTAGCTATTCTGATCAATAAAAATTATCTAAAACATTTCAAAAGGAACCACAATGAAAAATGCTCTCCATCTCTAAAAAGAGAACTGATGGAGTCTGAATGCAGATTGAAGCGTATTTTTTCACTTTATTTTTCTTGCTTTTCTTTTTTAGCAACATGGCTAATATGAAAATGTTTTATATTATTTCAGATCCAAATGGTTATATTTTATGCATTCTCAAAATGTAGGGCGGAGGGTAAAGAGAGGAAGAGAATTTAAAGTGGAAAATAAAAAAAATTAAATTATAAGAAAGAGGACTCTGACCATTTTACTTTATCATTCAATAAACTATATTTCTTCTAGGATAATATATAAACTCTTTGACTTTTCAACCCCTTCTCAACTAGATTCCAACTAGCCCCTCTCATCTCAATATTATTTACTTCCTTTTACACCCTTTACCATTCATCTAATTATGATATTCTTCTCTTTATGCTTACTCATTGGCCATCCACCATAGCTGAAATGCCCTCCTTTCCTCTTACTTATAGAATCCCTAACTTCTTTCAAGACACAACTGAACCACCACTTCTATATAATGTCTTTCTGGGTGTTTTCTCCCTATAGCTGCTAATGTCTTCCCTTTGAATATTACCTTCCTCTCACTCTCTATGTATCCTGTATAAACCTAGTCATTTGCATATTGCCCCACTTATTAGAATGTATACTGCATAAGAGCAAAGACAATTTTTTTTTGTTCTTTCTTTGTATCTTCAGTGCTTAGCATAGTGCTTGGCATGAAGAAAGCACTTACGACTTATTGAGTGGTTTACTAACTACTTTTTATTCAGCTATATTATATTTATAATTTTTATATTTGTCTATGTACATGTTTTCTCTCCCAATAAAATATAAACCTCTTGAGAGTAGGGATTGTTTATTATTGTATTCCTGGTGCTTAGTTGCTCCCTCATAGTGAGCACTTGGTAAGTGATTGATAGAGTTAGGTCAGGGTATGTTCCTAAATGTTTAACAATTGGATCTCTGAAATAAAAGATGAATGGCACACTTTTACTTTAATTTATACTATTAATGTTTTTCATCATGTTTTTAAGTTTAAATAATCAACAACACAGGAAGTTAAACTCATTTCTTCTTTTCTTCCATTTTAATTTGGAGGCAATCAGAATTAAGTGACTTACCAAAGATCACACCTAGTAAGTGGCTGAAGTCAGATTTGAACTCAAGTCCTCCTGACTCCAGGGCTGGTGCTCTAATCACTGTACCACCTAGCTGTCCTTCAACCCTTATTTATAATGTATAATGCCCACCCTGAAAGTTTAG
Source organism: Petaurus breviceps papuanus (assembly GCF_028583685.1). Classification (NCBI taxonomy): domain Eukaryota; kingdom Metazoa; phylum Chordata; class Mammalia; order Diprotodontia; family Petauridae; genus Petaurus; species Petaurus breviceps. The sequence goes on from NW_027187327.1 coordinate 6,010,137, forward strand.
CTATTGACTCAAGGTAGCTCCAGAATAGAACTGTTAGTTAACATAGTGTAGTTAATATATGGTGCAGAAAGACATATGCTTAGATATATTCTGTGTCTTCATTGTGCTTGTACATTGCTTCAGAGCAGATAAGTTCTTCAAAGCCAATGGCAATTTTAAAGTACTAAGTGCTTAAGGAAATATAGAGTTTAGATACAATAAAGTCTATTGCTTCAAGGAGGTCGCAGTATAGTTTACAGTGTAATCAGTTTTGTCATGTAAAGTTATAGTTATGATATATAATATTACATTAGTAGTGCATCACAGAATTGCAACACAGAGTATTACATGATGTCTACAAGTTAAGACTGTCATGAGTAAAGAGGATCTGAGGAATCCTCCTGAAGGAGATAGTGTTTGAGTTGGGTTTCAAAGAATGGGTAAGAATCTAGTATGTGAAATGAAAAAAAAAACATTTAGGCATAGGGAACAGTTGATCAATGACATAGGGGAAGGAGGGTGTAGTGAATGTTTTGGGAGGTGAAGAGTAATTCATTTTGATTGGAATGCTGTGATTGTGGAAAGGAGTAACCAGGAACATGCTGGTAAATATTCAAAAATCAGGTCTTTCCCAAAAATAGTTTGTTTGACATACTTCCAAATATAGTCTCTATTATCAACATTTTCTGCATCTATTTCTTAAGTCTAGAAATCAACAAAAAATAGTTAATCAAGCCTTGAGTTGTAGCATTTGCTGATTTCCAAGGTGTAAATCTTCTCATTAGAAATTTAATAATTACCTCTGTGAGTAGGTTTGAGCCACCTCCAGCATACCACTAGCAGTAGTGAATGATAAAGTTCAAAAGAGGATGCTTGTAATGGTAGGCAAAGAAGTACTTAGCACCTTGTTTCAGCTCTTTAATTATTTAGCACCTTGTTTCAGTTCAAGTTTCTTTGAAGAATTGCCCATGATTATATCATGTCTTTGTTAAGAAACAGAATTTGTGCAACCCACAGTGGGAGGAACTTGCTGATGTAACAGGAAATGGTAGAACAGGGAGGGGCTAATGGCCATATAAAATAGAAGCACAGGCTAGGGTAGAGCAAAACTGACATGGGGATTGGTTGTGGAGGCCAGGTCCTCAGGCCAGAACACACACTTCTCAGACCTTTTTTGTGGGTCTGTGTTGATTTCACAGGCAGAAAGTGAATTGGTGATGGTGCCAGCAATGTGAATGTTTTGGCTCTGTTGAGCTTTGTCTTCCTAGAAACAGGAACTGTGAAGGACTTGAGGTGGACTGGACACTGTGAGCTTCAATATGGAACTGGTCAAAAACCTGGACCAAGAGCTGAGAGCTCCCTATCTGTGAATCCAGGGGATGATTGTGTAGATTCAGGCAGGAGCTGTACCCATGGAAGAGGAACCATGGAATTTGGGATCCAGCCTTGAGTCAAGATGAAAAGACCTCTCTTTAGGTACTTAATGCTGACTGAGAAGATAATGATTTACTGTGGCCTGGGGGTGGGAGAACTTTGTACTCTGTACCTTCTACCTCTTAAGGATGATTGAGTTAAGGATGATTGGAAACTAATCTCCAATCAATAAGAAAGACTTTTTGACTGAGAAATTAAGACAATGTGACCTAGGGGTGAAGAACTTTCACCCTTGTACTTTGTGTCCCTTAAGGAGACTTGCTCTTTAAGGATGATTGAGTTAAGGACTTGATGGAATCATAATAAAGCTGCCCCTAGCCCCAATATTCAACTTCATTATAGGCCTGGCCCTAGTAAACAGCAGGCCCACTATATCTACCTACCCCCCCCCCCCCCCCAGCCAATGTCCTAACTTCTTTGTATATGCCTCACTGCTCACTGGGACAACAGGTATGTCCCTGAACTCTTAGTTCCCACAGAAACAGCAGGTGTGTCCATATGATGGGAACCTAGCTACTGCATCTACCTGGTCACTGCCTCCAGACCCATTCCCACAGAAACAGTTGTGTTATTTTATTCAATCACAATCACATCATCCATCTAACTCAAGGCAGGACCACAATAGCTAGCCAGTTGGAGGGCAGAATGACCAGAAAGGTTAACCACCAAATCATAGATAGGACCCCTCCTCCATTACTTAATCCCTTAACAAACTCCTCCTGCCTTTTTAATATTACTGATATTCCTCAATTCTATGTAAATTTCTGTTGTGTAATTGCATCTTTACCTTATAAAAATCCATCTTGCTTTCTCTAAAGCTTCTGGTTCCTCTTGGAACTTAGCCTGCTTCATGATAGGCATCAATCTCAATAAATGCCTATACTTGGATTAGAGGGGGTCTGACTTTGAATTCTTTGAGACAGTTCCACCACAACACATCATGAAACTGCAACAGTTTTTGGGTGGGCAGAGCCCCCACCTCAACAGGTTTTGGCGTCCCTGGGTTTAAACTGCAACAGATTTACTGAATGATATTTTTTGCTTAAAACAATGTGGCCAGTTTGGTGAAAACTATGTGGCCACTTTAATGAAAAGTTGTTATGTTATAATGTTGCGAATGCTGTACTTTGGTTTCCATGAATGTTTTTTTAGTGTACAGCTGAATAAATATAGAGTTCATCATACTATGTGATCAGAACCTTAAAACTGTTCACAGAAGCAGTCCTTTGGAAAGCTGCTTGTGCTTGGCTTTACAATGTAGTACAAGGTTTTAGAGTCTTATCTACTCACTAACTGTGTTTGGACTTCATTCAGTAAGCAAATGGAATCACTGAATATTTTTCAGAATAGTATAACTCAATCTTTGCACTAGGGAAATCTTTCTGTTAGTGATAGAAAGGATACAATATGTGGGGATAATGAATTTGGAGCAGTTAGGCTACTTCAATAGCCACTTTGGCTACCCTGGGTGGCTATTGCAGCAGAGCAGAAGAGCCTCAATTAAGATGTTAATAATGACCAAGATAGGAAGGGAGAGAAGAGAGAGATGCTACAAAGATGGAATACACACAACTTGGTGACTGATCAGAATACCAAATGAGGGAACAGAAAAAAAATCCCCAAATTATAAATGTGCAAACAGGGTGAGTGTTTGTATTACAGACAAAACTAGGGGAGTCATCAAAAGCAGGTTTAGAGTGAAAAACAGTGAGCTCAGTGAGATTCTAGGTAGAGACAACTTGTCAGTTGGAGATAGAGTTCTAGTGTTCAGAAGAGAGAGATTAATGACTCTGTGTACCAATTTCCTTTTATTTAAGTAGTGTTAAAATTCACTGTCCCAAGGAATATTACAAGCTAATTATTTTAAGCCAAGAACTATGAGGTTCGTGAAGAAAAAATATGTATATAAGGTGCTACTGAGATGAGATCTTAAGAAAAAAATGAAATATTGAAAAAAATCAATAGCTACTTATATTTTTGCTAAATAATATTCAGATTACTGAATTTCTTATTACTGAATATCCATTACTACTTAAATTAGTAATGGATAAGCATTTAAGTTTAAAAGGTAAATTTCACTTCATGTTTAAGTTTTCACAAATATAACATAGACACACAAAAAGAGATTTAACAAATGGGATTTTTCTAGGCTGTTTTGCTTTTGAAATGTGAGTCTCTTAAACTTTGAAAGTCAATTTTGATTCCCCACAAATATTTGTAACATTATCCTTCTTGAACTCTACAACCATCCAAGATGTAAGTTTTAAACCTGAAGCTAGTTTTCTTAAGACTGTGAAGTAAAGGATGAGTCAATTTTTAATGTCATATTTGGAATCTTCTATTCCTCTTTCTCTTATCTACCATTGCATCTGACCTCTTCTCATTTATTCTATTTTCTGAGTCTAAAATTGCCTTCTACCTCTCTACATCCAATTGATTCTCTTATCATATTGATTTCTACTTTATTCATTTTTCATTACATTTCTTCATTCTGTCCTGCTACTCTCTTCTCTTTGCCCACTCACTCAAGGTTATCATCCTTTTGGCCCCTGCCCTCTTTTCCAATATGTCAAACTGAAAGTTTGTCACACTACAAACTTTATATTAAAAGAAAATCCCCTAAATTTCTACATTGTCTCCCTGGAAAAATGACAGAGAAATGAGTATCCCTCACATTGTACTCTAGTTATCCTCGCCAAGAAAAACCCCATTGAGATCATGAAAAATCAAATGCAACTGAACAACAACAGAATGAGGACTTACATATAAAGAGTAAAGGAATTTGATGACTTCTGATAGCCTTGTGAGTATATGTACATGAGAGTGATTGGCCAGTCAGATTATTGAAATTTCTGGGAATTCAGTTTAAAATTTGTAAAGCTGTTTGTCTGTCTGGATTGACTGCCAAATGTGAGGTAAATTATCCAGGAAGTTTTAGTATTAGCAGATGTAATTCTCTAGCAATTTTTAAAAATTTCCAGGTTTCCCTATTATCCTGTATGTGATATATGTGTGTGTATGTGTGTGTGTGTGTATAGTATTATATATAATGCTATTTGTCTGAATTCACTGCCAAATGTGAGGCAATGTGGGTACCAAATTATCCAGGAAGTTTTGGGATCAACAGATATAATTCTTTAGCAATTAAAAAAAATTCCCCAGATTTCCTTATTATCCTGTATGTGATATATATGTGTATGTGTATGTATACATTATAAATATGATGTATTATATATAATGTATTTTATATATGTGTATGTATTAGTTTATTTGGATTAACATTACTTAGGTTCCTACTACATACAAAGCCATATGTCAGAGTCATAAATAGAATTACTAGGACCATGCAAAGTTTTAGAATCAGTGGTTACAAGGATACCAGCACACAGGAAAACTCCAAGAGGAAGGCATGAATGATTTGTTTTTGAACATCAGATTTTCTGTTCAGCTGTGGTCTTTTGATCAAGAATACATGAAAGTAGGGGCGGCTAGGTGACTGTGAGTAAGAGTGCTGGCCCTGGAGTTGGAAGGACCCGGGATCAGTTCTGGCCTCAGATACTTAACACCCACACCCACACCCATACAAACTGGCCATTTAACCTTGAGCAAGTTACTTAACCCCAATTCTTTACAAAAAAAGCATACATGAAAGTCCTCTATATCATTGAATTTCCATCTTTTCCTTTGACATATTATACTCAATTTTGCTGGGTAGGTGATTTTTGGTTTTATTCCTAGTTCCTTTGACCTCCAGAATATCATATTCTAAGCACTTTGATCCCTTAATGTAGAAGCTGCTAGATCTTGTGTTATCCTGATTGTGTTTCCACAATACTCATTTTGTTTCCTCCTGACTGCTTTTAATACTTGTCTTTAACCTGGGAACACTGAAATTTGGCTTTAATAGTCCTAGGAGTTTTTTTTTTGGGGGGGGGTAACTTTTTCAAGAGGCAATTGCTGGATTCTTTCAATTTGTATTTTACCCCCTGGTTCTAGAATATCAGGGCAGTTCTCAATAATTTCTTGAAAGATGCTATCTAGGCTCTTTCTTTGATCATCACTTTCAGGTAATCCAATAATTTTTAAATAATCTCTTCTGGATCTATTTTCTAGGTCAGTGTTTTTCCAATGAGATATTTTTCATTCTTTTGGATCTGTTTTATGACATCTTGATTTCTCATAAAGTCATTACCTTCCATTTGCTCTATTTTAATTCTGAAGGAATTATTTTCTTCAGTGAGCTTCCTTTTCCATTTGGCCAATTTTGCTTTTTAAGATATTGTTCTCCTCATTGGCTTTTTGGAGTTCTTTTGGCATTTGAGTCAATTTGGTTTTTAAGGTGTTGTTTTCTTTAGTTTTTTTTTTGGGGGGGGTCTCCTGTAGCAACCTGTTGACTCGTTTTTTCATCATTTTGCAACACTCTCATTTCTTTTCCCAATTTTTCCCCTACTTCTCTTACTTGATTTTCAAAATCCTTCTTGAGCTCCTTTGTGGTCTGTGACCAATTAATATTTTTCATGGAGGCTTTTGATGCAGGAATTTTGACTTTGTTGTTTTCTTCTGGTTCTTTGTCACCAAAGAATGATTCTATAATCTGATTCCTCTTCCTCTGTTTGCCAATTTTGCCAGCCAATTACTTGACTTTTGAGCTCTTTGCCATGGCAGAACTCTGCTTTCAGAGTGGAGAATGCTGTCTGTCAAATTTCTGGGGTTTTGTGCAGCTGTTTCCAGAGTTACTTCTAGGCACCTGTCTCATAACTGTGAGGAGGACTGCCTCTCCACAACCTAAATAGGCTCTGCCACAGCAGCATTCCTCCTCACTCCATGACCACCACCCAAGGCAGCAACCCAGATCCAAGCAGGGTAAAGCAAGAGAATTCTGCCTCAGTGCCAGCAAAGGGATTCCTGCTATTGCTCTCTGGTCAGTTGCTTGATTCCTCACCATATGTGGGCGTGGAGCTCTGGAAGCAGTAGCCCACCTCCCACACCTGCTGCTACTGCCACCCTAGAGTCAGGTGCCAGACTACACTCTTCTCTTACCCAGGTCCAACAGAGATTCCTCACTGACATTTTACTTTCTCTGTGGTGTTTTTGGGTTGAGAAATCTGGAAATCACCACAGTTGTCCATGATTCAGTCCCCTGAGGTCTACTATGGTCAGGGTGTGCTGCCAGTCTGTGCTGGCATGACCCACACAGGACTGTGCTCCACTCCCAGCTTGGTGCAATAGACCCTTCCTTTCAGGTTGCCAGGCTGACTTCAGCTGGAGGTATATTTCACTCTGTTATTTTGTGGCTTCTGTATCTCTAAAATTTGCTTAGAGTCATTTTTTTTATAGGTATTGGAGGTGGTTGGGGCATGAGTTCAAGCAAGTTCCTACTTTTACTCTGCCATCTTGGCTCTGCCCTTTGAATTATTTGTTTTTAAGAGTAATCATTAAAAGCCATCCATGTTGCAGAAATAGTACTAGGTCCCAGGACTAGAAATATTAAAAGTTATACTGTCCCTTATTTCACATTCTTATGGGGAGGAAGGCCATAAAAAATGTAACTAGCCATGAACAAGAAAGGGAGACAGTCTGAAGTTACAAAGATTGTAATCAAAGCCATAGGGAAGTAAATTACTCATGTTTCTGCTAGTACCAATGGTAGTATTGTTTTGATTAACATCCTGAATACATGATAGAAAGATGCTCCTGATGGCATATTTGTTGTGAATAAAATATTATTGGATATTCTATTCTAATGCATTCTTCTAACCTGTTCATTTTCATATATGAATCCATGCCATTTACATTTAGTGTTATGATAGTTAAGTATCTATTTCCCTCTGTTCTATTTCTCTACATAAATATATATAAAATATTTCATCTTTATATGCCTTTTCCTATTTATTTCAAGTTACCTTTAATTTCCCCTCTTACTAACCTTTTTTTTTTACCATCCCCTCTCCAAGTTTAAGATTTGTGTTGCTTATGACTCATCCCTCCCTGAACCAACCCTCTTTCTTATTTTTATATATGTGCATCTGTGTATGCATATAAACACACATATATCTTGTCTTGAATGTATTTCTACATCAAACTCTTTGTATTTGTTTTTCTATATTTTGAACAGTTTTCATGAAGGTAAATTTTAAGTGGTCACTCCACCACACTTCCATGTTTTTATACAGTTCAGCTTATATAAACACATAAATACAATTCATTTAACAAGCATTTATCTTGTCTATTATGCTCCAGCTATGGGGGATGCAGAGACAAAAAAAATCCTATCTTTATAAAGCTTATTTTTCACAGAGGGGCAGCACATAGAAAATTAAATAAAAGTACATGAGGTAACATGTCAGCAGAGGGCACATCTTTTCTTAAAATTTTTTCTTTTCTTTTTCATTTTTTAAATTAAAAAAAATTTTCCACAATATTTTGAGTTACAAATTTCTCCCTGTTTTTCCGCTACCCACCACCCCAAAATAGTGATCCCACTGGATATCCTATCCCCTCCTCCAATCTGCTCTCTCCCATATCTTCCCCCATACCTCCTCCGACTTTCTAGTAGGGCACGGTGGACTTCTATGCCCCAGTGCCTGTATATCTTATTTCCCAGTTACATGTAAAATAATATTAATAGTATATATTTATATGTATTTAAAAATTTGATTTTAAAACTTTGAATTCCAGATTCATTCCCTTCCTCCCTTCTCACTCACCCTTATTGGTAAGTTAAGCAATTCAATATAGGTTGTACATGTGTAGCTATGCAAAACATTTCCATAGTGGATATATTGTAAAAGGCTGACTATATTTCCCTCCCTCCTATCCCACCTCCCATTTGTTCTATTCTCTACTTTGATCCTGTCCCTTTTCAAAAGTGGGTGCTTCCAATTTCCCCCCCCCCCCCCCCCAGCCTGCTCTCCCTTCCATCATCCCCCTTCTCATCCCTTTCCCGCTACTCTCTTGTAGGGTCAGATACCCTATTTAGTGTGTATGTCATTCCCTCCCGAAGCCAAATTCAATGAGAATAAGGTTGACCCATTCCCTTCCTGTTCTTCTCCTCCATTGTAACCATTTTCCCTTGCCTGGAAGAGGGCACATCTAATGAAACATTTTCTTTTCTTTGAATTTTTTCCCCAAATTTATTTATTTATTTATTTTTAGTTTGCAACATTCAGTTCCACAAGCTTTTGAGTTCCAAATATTCTCATTCCTTCCTTTCCTCCCCCCTCCACAAAATGGCTTGCAATCTGATATAGACTCTACATATACATTCACATTAAACAAAATTTCACATTAGTCATGTTGCAAAGAAGAATTTTACCCAATGAAATAAACCATGAGAAAGAAGAAACAAAACAAAGAGAGAGAGAGAATAGTATGCTTCAATCTGCATTCAGACTCCATAATTCTTTCTCTGGATGTGAATAGCATTTTGCATCATCAACCTTTTGGAGTTGTCTTAGAACCTTGCATTGCTGAGAAGAACCAAGTCTATCAAAGTAATCACAAAATGAGGCTGTAACAATGTACAATATTATTTTAGTTCTGCTCCCCTCATTCAGCATTAGTCCATATAAGTTTTTCCAGGTTTTTCTGAAGACTGCCTGCTCATCATTTCTTATAGGTCAATAGTATTCCATGACATTCATACACCATAACTTTTTCATTCATTCCCTACTTGATGGGCATCCCCTGAATTTGGATTTCTATGCCACCACAAAAAGAGCTGCTAAAATATTTTTGTACATGTAGGTTCTTTTCCCATTTTTATGATCTCTTTGGGATATAGTCCTAGAAATGATATTGCAGGGTCAAAGGGTAATGCACATTTTTATAGCCCTTTGGTCATAGTTCTAAATTAGTTGGATCAGGTCACAACTCCACTTACAATGCATTAGTATTCCAGTTTTCCCACACATTCTCTAAAATTTATCATTTTTCTGTTTTGTCAAGTAAGTCAATATGATAAGTGTGATATTGTACCTCAAAAGTGTTTTGACTTGACTTTCTCTGATCAATAGTGACAGAGAATTTTTTAATATGACTATAGATAGTTTTACTTTCTTCCTCTGGAAACTGCCTGTTCATATCCTTTGACTTTTTATCAGTTGTGGAGTGACTTGCAGTCTTATGAATTTGACTCAGTTCTCTATATAGTTTAGAAATGAGTTCTATATCAGACAAATTAGTTGTAAAAGTTCTTTCCCAGTTTTCTTCTTCCCTCCTAATCTTGGTTGCATTGGCTTTGTTTGTATAAAACTTGTCAATTTCATGGAATCAAAAATCATTCATTTTGCATTTCATAATGTTCTCTATCACTCATTTGGTCACAAATTCTTCCCTTCTCCATGAATATGACAGGTATACTATTACTTGTTCTCCCAGTTTCCCTATAGTATCAGCCTTTATAACTAAATCATATATCTGTAAGATACTGATTTATGCCCTGTTTCTTCTATACTATTTTCCAATTTTTCCAGGAATTTTTGTCAATAGTGAGTTCTTATCTCAGAAACTGGAGTCTTTAGGTTCATCAAACTATTATATTCATTCTCTACTGTGTCTTGTGTACCTAACCCATTCCACTGATCCACCACATTATTTCTTTTCTTTTCTTTTTTTTGGAGAGGGAGAAAAATTGGAGTTGTGACTTGCCTGAGGTCACACAGCTAGTAAGTGCTAAGTGTCTGATGCTAGATTTGAACTCTGGTTCTCCTGACTCCAGAGCCAGTACTCTATTCACTGAGTCATCTCATCTAGCTTCCCCTATCACTCTATTTCCTAGCCAGTACCAAGTAGTTTTGATGAATGTTGCTTTATAACACAGTTTAAGATCTGGTATGGCATGGCCACCTTCCCTAGCATTTCTTTTCATAAGTTCCCTAGATATTCTGTACCTTTTGTTCTTCCAGATGAATTTTGTTATCATTTTTCTAACTCTATAAAATAATTTTGGTACTTTGATTGGCATGGCACCAAATAAGTAAATTAAGTTAGGTAGGATTGTCATTTTAAATATATTAACTTGGTTTACCTATGAGCAACTGATGGTTGTCTAATTATTTAGATCTGACTTTATATGCATGAAAAGTGTTTTGTAATTATGTTCATATAGTTTCTGGGTTTATTTTGGCAGGTAGATTCCCACATATTTTATATCTGTGGTGACTTTAAATGGAATTTCTCTTTCTTTCTCTTGCTGTTGGGCTTTGTTAGTAATATATAGAAATGCTGAGTATTTATGTTGGTTTATTTTATATCCTGCAACTATGTTAATGTTACTTATTATTTCAAGTGGTTTTTTTACCCTATTCTCTAGGATTCTCTAAGTATACCATCATATCATCTGCAGAGAGAGATATCTTTGTTTCTTCTTTGCCTATTCTAATTCCTTCAATTTCTTTTTCTTCTCTTACTGCTGAAGTTAATATTTCTAATACCATATTGAATAAAAGTGGTGATAGTGGACATCCTTGTTTCACTCCCCCCAACCCTATTGGAAAAGCTTCTAGCTTACATTATATATAGTACTTGCTGATGGTTTTTGGTAAATGCTTCTTATTTTAAGGAAGACTTCATTTATCCCTATGCTCTCCAGTGTTTTTAATAGAAATGGGTGTTGTTGTTTTTTCCCTTTTTCCTTTACTACTTGTGCCTCTTCATGTGATTTAATTCACCTTTTTCTGCCTCCTTTTGTCTTCTCCCATTACATTTTTTCAGCACTTAATTAGGTTTTTTTTATCATGACATCAAAATCAACTTAAACCCACCTCCTATGTCTATGTATTTCCTTCTATAAAATATAATAAAGATACATTTCTAAAGAGTTGTATCATCTTCCCATGTAGGGATTTAAACACTTTATGTTTATTGAATAATATGCCCCTTTATGTTTAACTTTTTCTGCCTCTATTTAGTCATGTATTTGAAGATCAAATTTTCTGATGAGCTCTAATCTTTTCATCAAGAAAGTCTGGAAGTTCCCTATTTCATTGAATGTTATCTCCTCCCCTGAAACATCATGCTCTATTTCATTGAGTAGTTGCTCCTTGGTTGTAATCCAATCTCCTTTGCCTTTGGGAATACCATATTACAAATCCTCCCCCCCCCCCAATCTTTTAATATAGAAGCTGCAAGGTCCTGCATAATCTGAGCTGTGGTTCCACAATATTTGAATTGGTTTTTTATCTGACTGCTTGCAGTATTTTCTCCTTGATCTGAGATTTCTGGAATTTGGCTACAATATTCCTTGGCATTTTCAGTTTCTTTCAGGAGGTGGTTGGTGGATTCTTTTAATGAGTATTTTACCCTCTGGTTCTAGGATGTTGGGGCAGTTTTCCTTAATGATTTTTTTTAAGCAATCAGGGTTAAGTAACTTGCTCAAGGTTACATGGCCAGTTATTTCTTGGTGTGAGTGTCTGAGCCCAGGATTCGATCTCCAGGTCATCCTGACACTGGAGCTGGTGCTCTTAGTCGCTGTGCTACCTGGCCGCCCCTCCTTAATGATTTCTTGAAAGATGCTGTCCAGGCTCTTTTTTTCATTATGGGTTTCAGGTAGACCAATGATTCTTAAATTATTTCTCCTGAATCTATTTTCCAGGTCAATTTTTTTCCATTGAGGTGTTTTTTATTTTCTTCTATTTTTCATTCTTTTGACTTTGACTGATTCTTGATGTTTCATAGACTCATTAGCTTCCACTTATCCAATTCTAATTTTTAATGAATTGTTTTCTTCAGTTAGCTTTTGTGTTTCCTTTTCCATTTGGCCAATTATACTTTTTAAGGAGTTGTTTTCTTCAGCATACTTTTTCCCCACCCCCATTTTGTCAATTGTATTTTAAAATTTTTCTTCTACCTCTCTTATTTGATTTTTAAAATCCTACTTGAGGTCTTACATGAAGGCTTTTTGGGCTTGAAACAGTTCCTATTCTCCTTTGATGTTTCAGATGTTGGTACATTGACCATATTGTCCTTTCTTGAACTTGTATTTTGATCTTCCCTATTACCAAGATATTTCTTTATGGTCATTGATTTTTTTTTAATTCTTGCTCATGTTGTTTGCCTTTTTTCTGGCTTTTAAATTTGATCTCTGCTTCTGGGGTTCAGATGACACCATCCTAGACTTCTTGTGCTGAGGATGAGTGGTCTGGTTACCAGTTTTCTGTGCTGGGGCCTCAGGTGCTGGCAGTTGGATGTTGTAGTGGTCTGGTAGTTTACCTAGTGCTGAGCTGGAACTGCTTCTAGTGGCTGATGTGTGTCTGGTGTTGGCGCTTCTCTGCTTCTTCACCCTGGGGCTCAGGATCTCCTCTAGGTCCACTCAGGTGGAACTTGTTTCTGGCTTACTGAGACACCTCGCATTCTGTACTGGTCCCCTTCAGCCACAGCAAGACAGACCTTTCCTGTTAATTCCTCTAGCCTCCTAAGCTAAAATACTGCTGTACTCTGTATTTCTTCTGGCTCCACTATTCCAGGATTTTTCCTGTGGCAATATTCTCTAGGTTTTTCAAGGTCAACTAGGGAGGGTGAGAGCAACTTAATGCTTACTCTGCCATCTTGGCTCCTGGAAGTTTCAATAGGTGATTTTCAAACATTCAGTCTGAGAGCTGATAGCCCCAAGAGTAACTGCTGCTTCTGCCACAGGCCCTGCACAGGACTGTACTTGTCTCTCATCCAGTCCTGAGAGGCTCGCCTCCTGTGCTGAGAGGGCTGGGAATCACCACTGCTGCCAGTGTTGAAGTCCACTTGGGTCTGCTCTAGCTTTGCCATGGTTAAGTCTGTGCTGGTGCAATTCACATGCCAGACTGTGTTCCTCTCCCAGTCTGGTGCAAAAGATCCTTCCTGTTAACCTTCCAGGTTGTCTTGGCCTAGGAATCTGCCACATTTTGTCTCTTTGTGGATTCTGCTGCTCTAGAATTTTTTCAGATTAACATTTTGGAGGTATTTGAAGGAGTTTGTTGGAGAGGTCAGGTGAGTCCCTGCTTTCATTCACTATCTTGGCTCTACCCCCACATTTTTAATAAATAGCAAGAGAATAAATTTTCAATGGAAGATTCAAGGAGAGTGGGATATTGTGTATAAGAGAATAATTGAAAGTAAATATAGCCACAGCACTAGTTTATTGTACAAGTCTTTGTTTATTATAGAGTATAGTTAGGGGAATTACTAACTCAAATTGACATAGAATTTTAAAGTTTATAAAGTATTTTATAATGTTATCTTTTTGTTACATGTTTGAGGAATGTTAATTTTTTTCTCATCAATTCTTAAATACACTATTGTAATAGCTTTCAAAGAAAACTTCCCCCTAGCACTTCAGTTCTATTCAATCTTCCTCATCACTACCTGGCAATTTTCCTAATGTACCATTATGATCATTCCATTACTCTACAAAACCTTTAGTGCCTCTTCATTGCTTACAGAATAAGTTATAAATTGTTGATTCTGGCTTCCAAAACCCTCCACAACCATGCTCTAACCTCCATACTTGTCCAGAGTTATCTCACACTACTCTACATGTATTCTATATTCTGTAAGCTATAATGTAGCCAATTGAGATTGCCGTCTATTCCTTTTTTGCCTTGCTATATCTCTGTGCCTTTATCTATTTTGTTCCTCGTTCCAGGAATGGACTACCTTTCCCTCTAATCTCCATCTGTAGAAGTCCTTCCTTTTATTTACATTTCAGCTTAGATGTCACCTCTTCCATGAAATTTTTCTTGATATCCAACAACTCTCTTGGATCAGTGCCTTCTCTCCTAAAATATTTTAAAGTACTTTGCCTGGATCTCTTTTTTGCAATCATTTAACTTTCCTGTAAAACACAGTCATTTTTGTATATGCCTTCATCTTCAATAGATTCTAAATTCTTTAAGAGCTGGACTTAAGTCATATTTATTTTTAAATTTACAGTCTTTAGCACCATGATTTATTGAAAGAATGAATAAATGAAATTAAATTTATTTGTGTTTTCTTTTGAGGGCCTAAGATAGTGTTAAGTCTTTAAGTGCCCAAGTTTGTTTGAGACTTTCTTAAGCTGAAGCAAAAGTTTAAGTCTAGGGGATATTGTAGAATAGTTTTGGCTAGTAGGAGGCCATTTCAAGCAAGTGTCAGGAAGTCATGTTTATCCCTCCTCCCAATAATAATACTTTCTGAGAGGTGGTGTGATTAAAGGGCTAGTCTGGCAGGTTCAGAGACATGAAGACTTAGGTTCAAACACAACTTCTCATACATACTGGCTGTGTTACTCCTTGGAATTTTTTTATTTTTGAAATTTTTTAGGGTGGAACTCAAGGCAATTGGGATTAAGTGACTTGCCCAAGGTCACACAGCTAGTAAGTGTCAAGTGTCTGAGGTCAAATTTGAACCCAGGTGATCCTGACTCCAGGGCCAGTGCTCTATTCACTGTGCCACCTAGCTGCCCTGGGAATTTTTTTTAAACTTCTTTGTGCCTGAGGCAACTCTGTAAGATTATAAATTACAGAATGTTGGCCAATCTAACTTGATAAAAGGAGCTGCTTCATTGAGAGCTCATTGAACTAAAGAAATCACAGATATGAGTTCTTATATTGTTAATATTCCCTTGTTTTCTCATTTACTAAAATGTGACAAGGCAACTGATGCAGTGGAAAGAACAATAAATCAATAATCTGAAAACTGTTGGTCATAGTTCTAATGCTAGTTTGATCTGTTACTAACAAAATGCTTTGAGGGTTAGGCATTTCAACTTTTAGGATATAGTTTCCTTATCTGTAAAAAGGAAGCCCATAGAAAATGACTTTCTAAATGTCTTTCCTGAAGGATATTTCAAGGAGATTTCAGCAACTCTTTCAGTGGTCAATTACCTTATTTACTTGTTTGTGAATTCTGATCAAGTGCTTAAGAAATCTTTGCAATTATTTTTGATGAAATAAATTATTTTAGTTCAAGAGGTCTGTTGGTTTCCTTTATTTTTAGTGCTTGCTTACAAATGTGGGCTCTGACACCCAGAACTGACTGTATAGTGCTGAAAAAATATATTCCAAAAGTTTATTTTTTGCTTTCAATACAAACATAGCTTGTCAAATACTCAGAATACTCAAAATCTCAGTTTAATTTTCTGACATAATAGTTTGCTCAAATAATTTGTTTGCTTGACTAATTATGTGAAATCAAGAAAAAAAGTCCTATACATAGTCATAAGATTTAGTGTGTTTTTAATAATGCATTTCTATTATTGATGTTACTCTACAAGCTTTTACTCTTAATTTTTTATAGTACTTAGCATTTATTTAATAGAATTGGAGGCTGGAGGGATGATTTAGTTGCACATATAGTACTTACTTTCCAGTGCTTAAGCATTTAATTAATCAAGTTTCCAATATTTATCCATTTTCACAGTAGAGACAAGAAAACAGAAGATTAATATGTTATTTGTACTAATGCCTTTGTTGTTATATTTAATGATAATCTCTGAATTTTCATTTGAAACTCACAGAAAATCAGTGATGTGGTAGATATTCTAACAAGGAATGTTTTGAAAATATATTATTGAAGGAATGAATAAATGAATTAAGTTCATTTGGGCCTTCCTAATGTAGGTTTAGGATTTTTAATATCTCTAAGCTTATCTTAGGTTTTCTTAAAAGTCTGAGGGAAGCATCTTAAGTAAGGGAGTTGGCTGTACTGTGTGAATATACATATTCAACTACATATATTCACAAATACCATGTATTTGTAACATACATATATTCTCAAAGTTTCTCCTATAATTAATGATTTGAAATGAGTGTATTATACATGTAATCCAGCAATAGAATATACATTCAAGCACAAGCCTGCCTTTTTGAAAAAGTTCATTTATCAGAATGGTGGTCCCATGTAATTACTATAACTTTTGTCATAGAAATTCACAAAGACCTTTTACAACTCTGTGGAAGGAGCTGTGATCTGTATTAGTTGACAGTTACCTGCAGTGATGAAATAATAGATCTTTATAAGGGAGCAAGTCTATAAGATAATAACAAAGACAGCCCATCAATGAATTAAAACTATAAATAAGCCTTTTTATTTAGGTAAAGACAATAGTTCAATACTTCAAACACCTGTGATTTCATAGATATGTGTACTCTCTTCACTGATGTAAATACCAATCCCTTTAATTATTCACTAGATTTTGAGAGTTACCATGACCAAAAAATTTCTCACCTTGGACCATCTACTGATGAGCCACTTCAAATTTACCTAGGTTGAATCTAGACAATGAACTGTGTCTAAGCAGTACTCAAAACCTATTTAACAATCAACTTTTCCCATCATGTTATACATTATTCCTTTTCATGTATCTTACAATATAGGTAAAACTACCTTCTTACTCTTCCTCACATGCAGTACTCCACCTTCTGTCTGTGCATTTTACATTGGCTTTCACCAATGCCTAAAATTCCCTTCCTCCTCACCTCTTCAAATCCTTAGTTCTGGTACCATGATTTTAATTATCATTTCTTTGCTGATGACTCTCAAATCTACCTATCACCCATGCAACTTTCTGCTGACCTCTAATCCTAATATCTCTAGCTGTTTTTCAGATATTTCAAACTAGGTGTCCAGTACACATATTAAACTCAATGTGTCCAAAACACAATATTTCCCTATAAGCCCTCCCCAAAGTCTATCATCCCTATTAGTGTAGAGAGCAAAACCATCTTCTCAGTCTCTCAGGCTCATAACCCAGAAGTTATCCTTGACTTCTGTCTTTAGTATATAATCTGTTTACAAAGTCCATCCATCATTTTACCTTTATTATTTTTCTCAAAAACACTCCCTTCTCTCATCTGACACTATCACCACTTTAGTGCACGTTCTGATCATCTCATGTCTGGACTATTATAATAGCCAGTTGGTGACTCGGCATGCCTTAAGTTTCTCCCTACTCAAATTCATCCTCCATTCAGCAACCAAAGTGATTCCTAAAGCACAGGTCCAACTATGTCACATACACCCCTCCCTGCCTCCACTCAATGAACTCCAGTGGTTCCCTATTACCTCCAGGATCAAGTACAAAATGCTCTGTTTGGCATTCAAAGCCCTTTATAACAAGCTCCCTTTACTCTTTCTGGTATTTTTATAGTTTACTCTGTGATTCATAGTATTCAATACAATAATCTGGCCTCCTGGCCATTCCATAGACTATCTCTATCTCTTGACTCCAGGCATTTTCTTTGTCTTTCCTCCTTGCTTGGAAAGCTCTTACTCCTCAATTCTGCCTACTTGCTTCCCTACTTCCTATAAGTCTGGACTAAAATCTCTTCTTTTACTGGGCCTTTCCCAACTCCTCTTCATTCTAGTACCTTCTCTCTGTTAATTATTTCATATTTATCCTGTATATAGGATGTGCTTTGTATACATTTGTTTGCATGTTGTTAAGTTGCTTGAGGAAAGATACTTCCTTTTGCTTTCTTTTGTGTTCCCGATGCTTTGTATAATGCCTTGACTGTAGTAGATGTTTGATAAATGTTCATTGATTGACTGACTAATTGATTGAAGTGACATCTACTATATGAGGCATTTGTTGATCCTTCAAGTTGCTAGTACCACCCTCACACCACCCCAAATCATATCTTGCGTTGATTTTTTTCATACATTTGTAACCTACTCCTTAAAACCTATTTGTAATGAGAACCACTTTATTGATCTAGATAGATTATCCAATGCTCCTCACCTGTGTGAGAGGCAGAATTGTTGAGAGTTGGAGAGAAGAGACACCCTGATTTTTGGCCTTCCAACTTCATAAGAAAAGTCACAGTGTTTCACACTCTCTTTTTTTATATAAGCAATTGGGGTTAAGTAACTTGCCCAAGGTTACACGGCCAGTTTTTTTGTGTGGGTGTTAAGTATCTGAGGCTGGAACCGATCTTGGTTCCTCCTGACTCCGGGGCCGGTGCTCTTACTCACTGAGCCAGCTAGCTGCCCCCGTTTCATACTCTTAAGGTCCCTGAAGATAGAGAAAGACTCTGGGAATAAGTTGATGTATAGAAAAACTGGCAATCTTTCTCATGTCCATGTTTCCTACTTGCTACACTAGTGATGTTGAGGAATTCTGGAACTCTCTTAGTTAAGCTGAGTTTCTTCCTACTCCATAGGAGATTTCATTTACTCTGTATTTGCTGGTACATATTCTCATATGTGTTCTTTTATGATTCTTGTTTGTATATCAACTTGGATATATATATGTATATATATATAAATATATATTTATCATTAGATATGTATGTTTATTATGGAATTAGCACCTGGTGGGAAAGGAGTCAAGTCTTAGATATATAGCTTCACTCTTTCCTTATTAAGGCATAGCAATTAAGAGTGAAACTTGAACCTAAAAATAATTCTCCTCAATTAACAGCAATAAAAGGACCAAATAGATATTATTATAGCTCTCTACCCCCTCTCTCTGAGAAGATCAGAATGACTAGTCACTGGCCCCAACCTCCTGATTCTTTTCCTGGCAGTAATCAAAGTCTTCCTCAGAAGAAGGTAAGGTTGGAAAGTTTCAGATGTATCTATTTTTGCCTTCCTTTGAGCTACACATAGACAGACTAATGTAAGCACTGAAAATGTACACAGGCAAAACAACACAGAATACAATACTTTATATTTTGAATATACTTATATATGTATATATAGTCCCTCCTGGCTGGATTGTAAACTTTCAATTACAGGTAGTATTCCACTTTGTCTCTGTGTCCTCAGTATCTAGCAAAGTGCCTGGTCCATAGTGGGTCCTTATTAAATACATTTTTATTGACTAGTTGTGTGATCTTGTTTGCACCAGTCAGATTTGGTTCTCCACTGGTATAGACGTTAAGGACCTTAGGTTACCTCCAGACCATGGTGAAGCATCTGTTAGTGGAGGACTTAACAGAGGTCCCATGTTAATAGAGGCTTTACTTTTTAAAATATTAAGGTAATAGATAAAATTAAACTCTCTCTTTTAATAATGAACAAATTAGGCAAAAATCAACTGACATGAAGCATGTATCTAGTAATGTATGCAGCAGTTTGTGACTGTTGTCCCTAGTCTGTCTGTTGAGAGGAAGAAAGTTCATTTGATCATTTGTCATCAGGAAAGATTATTACAATAATTTGAGTTGTTTTTCTAGTAGTGCTGATCAAGCCACAAATGTAAACATTTTTGAAAGTAATGACTGATGTTAGAGGGGTCATTTGTGGAAATTGTTCAGAGTGAGTTATTTGGCCCCAAAAGAGGTTCAATCCATAGCTCAATTGGGCACATCACCTTGTCAATCTTAGACTGATTGACATGGGGATATGACTAATTGAACTATGACAGTAATGGCACACTGAGAAAAAAAGCTATTGGGAGTTCTTATTTGGTGCCATTGACTCAGTGAGCTGAACAAGTACCAATGTTATAGCTGATTATAGCATATAATATTCTAAGAGTTCCACTGAACCCAAGCAGAATGCAGCCTGTTAAGTGTTTAGTCTCAGAACATGTGATTGAGTACCAGGTAATGCTATGTAAGTATATTTAAAAATATATTTCTGGACTATGCAAATAAATATTTGCATGTGGGGGTTCACCAGGGATACATAGAGAGACTAGAGACATAATTTCATCAGTACCAATAGATATCTTTGTATCAGTATTCATCAGTACCAATGGTCCCTGAAAAGTTGTCTTGGAACTTTCCATTTTGATAGCAAGTTATCCAGCAACCCTGACAAGTAGAAGATGGAATGAGTGGGGAGCAATTCTTTTGGGAAATTATCAAAAAGTGGGACACGAAGGAGCTTCAAGCTCCAGACCAGTCAAAGAGGAGGAAATGCTTTTATAAACTATCTAGATAGATAAAATGATACTTGTTTCAGGCAGAACAGATTATGAAAATGGGAAGGGCAAAGAGTGTTAGAAAAGCAAATGGAAGCCCCAGCTGCTAATTAGAGAAAATTGTCTAAAAACTATGTAGCATTGCAAGGGAGTTTTAATTCAATTCAACAACCACATATGAAGGGGTGACTATATGTAAAGCTTCACAAAGAGCTGGCAATGAAGCAAGAAAAAGAGCAGAGTATTTGTTATCAAGAAGCTTATCCTCTAGCTGGTCTTAGTATATAAAACACATAAACAAGATAGCTATAATGAGTCAGGATAATATTAAGATGGCAGGTCAGCATGAGTGGAGTGGCCAAAGATATCCAAGAGAGGGATAACTTCTACTAAGATTGATTAGGAAGTTTCATGGACAAGATGGGTCAGAGCGGGACTATAAATAAAGAGAAAGTTCAGAGAATCATAGGTCTAGAGATGGAGGGGATCTTAGAGTTATCAAATATAAATTTTGTCATTTGACAAATGATCAAACTGAAAATATGTGGCAATTAGTGTGGTACAGCAGAAAGTGTGCTAAATCTTAAGTTAGAGAACGTAATGAGATTTTAAATTCCAGGCAATGATATTTTTAAAACTATAGTTGTTTAAAAAGAGGAAGCATGGGCTAATAAAGAGGCTAGAAACCTGAGTTTAATGCCCACATCTAACATATACTCTCCGGTGAAAATCACTTTTTTTGTTGTTGTTTTCCTTTGTTCTCAAAGAGGACCATGACATCAACAAGGTGATTCTTGATATTCAAGTGAATTGGATTTAAGTGAGGCAAGGCTGTGCAAGTCACCAGCCTCGCTTTCTCTTTCAGTGCCATCTGGGTCCACTGGCCAGATATAGATCAGGACAACTGAAGATAGCCCGGGATGCAGGGAGGAACCTTGGCTTGTTTTAAGCTAAAGTCTTTAATAGGTCTCAGTTTGATGGAGGCAACACCCATTCAGTGATTAAACCTTAATAAGAATGAGGCTGAGAATGGCTTCTTTACCTAGTAAAATTTAAAAAAAGAAAATAAATAAATGATTAAATAAATACATAATTTAAAAAATCAATCTGGGAGGGAAAGACCCTCAGGTTTCTGGCAAAAATAGAAATGATTGTTATTTACATTCATTCTGAGTCAATTAGGGCTGAAATAATGACCAAGATATAAAGGGTAATATTATACATGAATTACAGGAGTATAGAAAATTGCACCCATCAGATCTATGGACAAGGAAAGAGTTTAATGACCAAACAGGAGAGCAAACCAAACAGGAAGTAAAATAGACAACTTTGATCACATGGAATTAAAAAGCTTTTATACAATCAAAAAAAAAAAAACCAAATGCCGCCAAAATTAGAATAAAATAGGAAACTGGGAAAACTTTTACGGCA
The DNA here is from genome assembly GCF_028583685.1 of Petaurus breviceps papuanus. Taxonomy (NCBI): domain Eukaryota; kingdom Metazoa; phylum Chordata; class Mammalia; order Diprotodontia; family Petauridae; genus Petaurus; species Petaurus breviceps. The sequence goes on from NW_027187327.1 coordinate 6,031,801, forward strand.
AGTTTCTCTTATTAAGACCACATTTCTCAAATATATGGGGAATTGAATTAAATTTATAAAAAATAAGCCATTTTCTAGTTGATAATTGGTCAAAGAATATGAACAGGTAATTTTCAGAAAATGAAATCAAAGCTACCTATAGTTATATTAAAAATGCTCTAAACCACTACTGATTAGAGTAATACAAATTAAAACCACTCTGAAATAACACCTCACATCTATCAGATTGGCTAATGTGGCAGAAAAGGAAAATGACAAATGCTGGAGAGGATGTAGAAAAATTGGGACACTATTGCTGGAACTGTTAACTAGTCTTACCATTCTAGAGAACAAGTTGGAACTATGACCAAAGAATTTAAAGACTGTTCATATCCTTTGATGCAGTAATGTCACTACTAGGTCTTTATCCCAAAGAGATCAAAGAAAAGTGAAAAGATCTTACCCATACAAAAATATTTATAGTAGCTCTTTTGTGGTGGCAAAGAATTAGAAATTGAGGGGATGCCTATTAATTGGAGAATGACAACCCTTTGTACCATGTGATTGTCATGGAATATTATTGCTCTAAAAATAATATGAGCAGGATGACTTCAGAAGAACTTGAGAAGACTTACATGAAGTGATGCAAAATGAAGTTCACAGAACCAAAAGAACATGGTACAGCAGTATTGTACAGTGATCAGCTGATGACTTAACTATTTTCAGCAATACAGTGATCCAAGATAATTCCAAAGGACTCATGATGAAAAATTCTATCCACTTCCAAAGACAGTGAAAACTGATTAACTCTGAGTGCAAATTGAAATGCACTTTGATTATATTTTTAATTGTCCTTGTTTTATTTGTTTGGTCTGTGTATTCTTTTTTAATATGCCCACTATGAAAATATGTTTTGCATGACTTAACATACATAATTTATATTAAATTATTTGCCATCTTTCCTTTTCTTTTTGGAAGAGGGAGGGCAGGGTAATTGGGGTTATGTGATTTCCCCAAGGTCACAGGGCTAGTAAGTGTTAAGTGTCTGAGGCTGGATTTGAACTCAGATCCTCTGGACTCCAGGGCTGGTGTTCTATTCACTGCTCCACCTAGATACCCCTAATTATTTGCCATCTTAAGGAGGGGAGAGGTTCAGGAGGGAGAGACCTCAAATTTTTAAAAAATAATTTGGAATATAAGGGAGTTAATATGTAAAATAAAGAGCAAGAAATAAATCTGGGTGCAGGAGGGCTGTGGTTGAAGTTAGATCAGAAATAAAGCTGATTTAATGATAAGAAATCCTATGTAAACATTTTATAGTATCTCTACTTTGGCAAAAGCTTGTTACCAAAATGTATATCGGGATTGCATCTATCAGTTGAATATTTTAAAATTAATATTTTGTTTATATTCACCTATATTTTCCACCAACTTTATTCCCTCCCTCCAGTTACCTACAAAGTCTTCACTTACAACAAATAAATAAAAAAGAAAAACAAATCAAAACTAAAAGAAGCTCAACAAACCCAGTTGCAAAACCAATCAAGACATCAACTGAGTCTGACAATATAATCAGGATTGCACAAGGTACCCCTATATCTGAAAATAAATTGAGAGAAGGTACATTCTTGAATCTTTAGGTCGGTTTGTTAATTTTAATTACAGACTGTTTTTTTGTAATTTCCATTTCCATATTAATATTCATCATATATGTTGATTTTGCAGTTCTGTTTACTTCCATTTCTAAAAATTCATATTTCTCCTACATTTCTCTGTTCATAATCATAATTACTTAGGAAACAGCAATATGCAATTATAGCCATATGCCACAGTCTTTTAAGCCACTCTCAATTAATAGTCACCCATTTCATTCTTAGTTTCTTGCTATCACAAAATAAAATGCTGCTTTCTCTGTCTCTGTCTCTCTCTGTATATATATATATGTTGATGGGAATTTTTAAAATTTTCTATCTTTGATCTCATGTATAATCCTAGCCATGAGAATTCAGTCAAATGTCATCAGCATTTTAATCCCTTTCTTAGCATAGTTCTAAATTGTTTTCCAAAATAATCACAAAAATTCACAATTGTACCAACATTGCATTAGTCATCCTAGGTTTCCACAACATCTGCAATGTTGCACATTTCAGTTTTTTCTATCACTGCAAACTTATTGAGGATTAGGTAAAATATCAGTTTTTTGTTTTGCATTTCTCTTACAATTAGTGATTTAAAGTGATGTTTTATATGGATGCTAACAGTGATTTTTTGTGAGCCATTTGTTCATATCTTTTGAACACTTATTTTATGGGGAATGGCTATTGGTCTTTTATGTTTATGTTAATGACATATGTTTTATCTATCAGACCTTTATCTAAGATAATTGATGCAAATGTTTTTTTTTCCTAAATTGATTGCTTCCCTTCTTATTCTAGCATTAATTGTGTTTGTGAAGTTTTTCAATGTCATGTCATAATAATTATCCTAGCATATGTCCCTTGTTCAGTTAAGAATTTTGCTCCTTGCCACAACTATTACAGAAAGGTAACTAATCTATCACTCCTAATTTTTGTAAGGTATGACTTTTAATATTCATGTTTTCTATCCATTAATGGACTAGATTCAAATGACCCTAATTTTGTTTTCAAATAAAAAAAGATCTCCTGAGTGAAGTTCGTGGGTTAATTGTTTGATGCTTTCTATTTGATACTTTCTTTAGAAAAATTTCACCTCTGTGAAAGGACACTATGTGTTTGGATGCTGAGATGTTAGATGTTAGTGTAACAGAAGAAAAACCTGCTATTAATTTTTATTCAAAGCCCTCAGGTTCTTGATAGATTTCTACATCAAAGGGAGAAAATACTATTAACCACTGCAAAAGTGAAAAGAAATGATTGTTTATAGCATCTTGCCTCTCCTGGAAATTAAATAAGAAGAAAAAAATCATAGGAATTTCATGCTGGGAGGTATCACTCCTTTTCCTTCAAACTTTCTAACAAAAAGTCATGGGAATTAAGCTTTATAAAAAGCACAGAAAATTCATTTGATAATTCACAAATAAAAAGTGTCTTTATTCTTCTCTACAACAATGGAATATATCCAGAAGTTGTTACAGGGAAACAGGTGACCCTACTCGGAGCCCAAATTACAAGTACTCACTGACACCCTTCTCCAAAAATGGTAACATTGTAAAGCTCTTAGACAGGAAGAATAGGAATATTGGTAGCATGAAAACAGCAATGAGAATGAAGGCCCCAAGTGAATTTAGGGTGTGTCCAAGGAGAGGGAAATAAATAACTCAGCTTCCCCCAGAATCATAGAATTACAGAATTTTAGAGTTAATCACAATCAGTGTCTAGTACAACCCATATAGAAAAGAGAATAAATTCTGTAACACATCCTTGTTTTCATGTGACCTTTCCAACAAATAATTCTGATGAAAGGAACTGACTACTTCCAAAATGGCACATTGTACACATAGTTCTAATCATTAGGAAATTTTTCCTTGCCTTGAATTTAAATCTCCTTCTTTGCAACTTCTCCTCATTACTTCTAAGTCTGTCCCCTGGAGACAAATAAAACACATCTCATTCCTCTCCCACATGACAGCATTCTTTACTCAGGAAAACTGCTACAATAGCTACAAAATCTTTTCTGCTAGAACGTCCTTGTTCTATCAAATTATCTTCAAATGGATGTAACTTCTTCCCCATCCTAGTAGCTCCTCTGTGGATAGATGCTCACTAGCTTAAAAACGTTCTTCCCAAATTGTAGAATCCAGAAGTGAACACAATATTATTAATGTGTTGTGATGACATCAGAGTACAATGAGACCTCCTCTTCTTTATTCTTTGATCTATACCTTTCTTAGTATGGCCTTAGATTGTTTTCCTCTTGACTGTCATTTCACACTATTAACTCATGTGGAAATTTCAGTCCATTAGCATCTGCAAATCTTTTAAAAGACAATAAATTTCTAGTCATATAAATTCCATGTTGTCATTGTGAAATTGATTTTTAACCCTACTCTAAGACTTGACATTTATCCTATCTACAATTAAAGGAAATATTATGTTATCCTAAGACTGCTTTGAATGTTGGCTTTGCTGATTGGAGTGTTAGTTCTGCCTAACTTGTTTGTGTTTTCTGCAAACTTGATAAGCATGCCTTCAAAGCCTTTATCCAAATCACCGATAAATATGTAAATCAGCCCAATGCAAAATGAAGGGAATGGGTAGGGAATATATATATATATAGCACTGACTATGTGTCAAGCTGTGAATCAAGGACCTTTTTTCAAGTATTCCATTTGATCCTTACAACAATCCTATGAGGTAGGTGATATTATTATCCTCACTTTATAGGTGAGTAAACTGAGACAAACAAATGCTATGTGACTTTCTCAGGGTCACATAGCTAGTAAGTATCTGAGGCTGGATTTGAATTGAGGTCTCCCTGACTCCAGACCCAGCAGTCTCTCCATTGCACCACCAGTGGTTCCTAGCATATATCCATTGGTTACTTCACTGGAAACTTCCTTTCCAGTTGAATTTGGGTCATTAATGACTGCTCTTGAGGTGTTCAACAAATAAATTCTAAATTCATCTAATTATATTATTTCCTAGACCACATCTTTCTTTTTTCAAAAACATGTGACTTTATTAAATATGTTGTCACAAATTATACAAAACTGGTTCTATGACATTCCTTTGACCTACTTGTGATCACTGGTATTCAGTTTCTATAGGTACAACAATCATTCCTTTTATAATCATTATTTCATAGACTGTTGTTTTTAAATAATGACTATTTATCCAGAGTGGTTACTTTATTTGCACTTTATTTGCAATTGTGGGTTTTATTCCTATTAAACCAACTTCAGGGTTTATCATAGTCCTGATAGAAATGGAAGAAAGGACAATAAAGGAGAAAGCTGATGAGGTAAAGCTGCACTAACTTATCTACATGTACCATTTACAGTAGGGCAGCTGCTGCTGGTCTGTGTTTTTTCTTGATAGGAGTAGATTGTTGCTTTGCATTCTCTTCTTACCCTTCCCCAAGGTCTCTACCAATCCCTATAACTCCCCCCCCCCAAAAAAAAGTCAAGCTAAATATTTCTATTCTTCCTAAGTTCTTTGGAAATTCTTACAGGATGCTAACCACATATTGTATAAACTTTTTTTTGGCATGAATTTTGTATAACTAGAAGGAACCATCAGCTATTCCATCAGATGCAAACTTTAATGCAATAAATTCCTGTAAAAACATAATTATAGTATAACTTTACTCTTGGGGAAGTAGGGTTAATGTGTCATGGATTTAAAACATGAAAAAAGGGAAAAACACATGTAAAAACAATTATTCGATATAAAGAGGCACAGTGTACTTTTAGTCTAATTTTGGCAACTTTTTGTAAGGGGGAAATAGGTAATTTAATTTAATATAATTTAAAGAGAAATGAATTTGAAGTCACAAAATCTAGTTCCACTATGCGACTATAGGCAAGTATTTTCCTGGTACTGAGTTTCTTCATCTATAATATAATGTAGTTGAATTAGATAATCTCCAAAGTACCTCTGAGTCCTTGATCCCATGTTCCCTGAGGTACCTTAGCAGCTTGAACAACTGATTCTATTACATTTTGCCATATCAGAGAAAAAAAAAACCTCTTTCTCTTCAATTTTTCTTAGTGATATTTTTTAGACTTAGAAAACATGCTTATATATGTGGGGTACCATGACATATATCTAAAACAATGATTGGATTGTATCAACTGGACCTCAATTTATCAGTAGAAATATTTAGCCACCTTATCTAAAAGAAAATCTAGATTGTTGATTGGCTTTTGTGATATTTATGTTGACTGAGGTTTGACTAAGAAGGGCTCTTTATATTTTCCCTGCCTGGGGAAAAGATTGGTCCTAGAGATAACTTAGTTGACTAGATAGCACCTACTATTCATGGAGTTAGACTACATTATATTAGTTCTGGGAAAACAAGGGGACTACAGTAACATGGCCCTCTCTCCCCATATTATCCACTTCCAGAACAATTGCTACTGTAGTATACTTTTACCTATAATATGAACATTGGGAGTGGAGGGAGATTATACTTTCTCTTCAGTAGTTCTACAGCTTGCCACCCTTTCTCCCATGTTCAGCTCTTGGTCACCATCTCTAGAATTGCATTACAGAGGAACACCTCTCCTCAGATCTGCCTTTTCCCTTTACGACTTCTACCCTGAAAGTAAGGAGCTTTGTAGACTGTTTATCATATTGGAGGAAAAGCAGACTTTTAATTAGGGTCTCTAGGGCAGGAAATGTCTTTTCTCCAGGAATGAATACACCTGAGATGGACTGACCTCTGTAGATATAGATTGTCAGACTGGGATGCTTTCGAACTTGTTACCATAGCTCATAACCTAGCACATAGACTAGATAATATATAATGTATACTTCTAAAGTAATAAGCTGATTAAAAAAAAACAAACATGAGAATTTGTCAATGAATCAGATAACAAGCTTTTATATTGATGGTATTGCATGATGAGAATTTATGTTCATTAACAATGACCCTGAATCACAAACAAGAACTGTATTTACTGAGGCAGGAAAGTTGACTTAACCCTTATGAGAGTTTTTTTTTTTTTTTTTTGCAAATAAAGGTTGAAACAAACTGAGATTTTTCTCATTAATCCCAAGTTAACCAGAAAGTTAGAGCTTCGTGTTTCTAAATATCCTCTCTAGACTTCTGGGAGTCAAAATGTCAGAGTAGGCAAGAAATTGCTGTAACTCACCCATATTCACCTCAAATGAGCTACAAAATAGTGCCTCCAAAGACATTCTGAAACAGCAGAATGAATAAAAAGATGGGGTGAAACAATATTTTATCTAAAAATAACTTGGAGATTCAGCAGGAAGATCTATCTCCTTTTGGTGAAGGAGGAGTACAGTCCAGGACATGAAGTATGCCTGCAAGCAAGCAGCAAGGCTTGCTTCAGCAAACCAGTGAGAGATCCTCAGCCCCAGTGCAGTGGAGCAGGAAAATGCCAATTCCCCATGTTCCAGACCACCACATCCTTCAATGTAGCATCCGAAAAACATGCAGGCACCAATGTAGGAACACCCCATCAGCCACAATAGAAAACAGCACTGGGGCCCCAGCCAAGGACCAGGTAGGCTGCCAGACCCTTACAAATTCCAGGAGTGCCAGCCACCCCTAACCCACCCTCTCAGCACAGCACCAGGCATGAAGGTCACCTGCGGGACTTAGGGCAACATCAGTGCAGTAAAAGGTAAAAAGCCAGATCCTGCATCTTCTGGCACAAGAAGCCTGAGACAGTGGCCATTCCACCCCAGTAGCAGAGCTCAAATTTAAAAGAAAGGACAAAGACAAAAAAAGATGAGCAAAAAAAAAAATTATCCGACCATAGAAAGTTATTATGGTTACAGAGAACACTAAGACACAAATTCAGAAGATAATAACAATGTCAAAACACATATGGACAAAACCCCAAAGAAAAATGGGAAGAGGTCTCAATTGGAAGAGCTCAAAAAGAAGGTTAAAATCAAATAAAGGAGGTAGGAGAAAAATTAGAAAAAGAAATGAGAATGATGTAAGAGAATAATGAAAAAAAAGAGTCAATAATTTGCAAAAAGGAAACAACTTCTTAAAAAGTACAATTGGCCAAGTGGAAAAGGAAGTACAAAAGCTAACAGGAAGGCAATTTCTTTAAAGTTAGAATTGGGCAAGTGGAAGTTAATGCCTCTATGAGACATTAAGAATCAATCACATAAATTCAAAAGAATGAAAATATAGAAGAAAATGTAAAATATCTCATAGGAAAAACAATTGACCTGGAAAATAGATCCAGAAGAGTAGTGTCAGAACTATTGGACTATGGGGGCAGCTAAGTGGCACAGTGAATAGAGCACCAGGCCTGGAGTCAGGAGGACCTGAGTTCAAATCCGGCCTCAGACACTTAACACAAAAACTAGCCATGTGACCTTGGGTAAGTCACTTAACCCCAATTGCCCCCCCAAAAAGCAAAAAAAAAGAACTATTGGACTACCTGAAAGCCATAATCAAAAAGAGGACCCAGATGCATTTTTAAAGGAATTATCAAGAAAAACTTCTCTGATATCCTTGATCCGGAGGGCAAAATAGGCATCGAAAGAATCCACTGATCACCTCAGGAAAGAAATCCCAAAATAAAAACTAAGAACATATAGCCAAATTTCAGAACTATCAGGTTAAGGAAAATATACTGCAAGTGGCCAGAAAGAAACAATTCAAATATTGAGGAGTCACAATCAAGATTACATAGGACATAGCAACTATAACATTAAAAGATCAAAGGTCATGGGACATGATATTCTGGAAGGCAAAGGAACTAGGACTGCAACCAAGAATCACCTACTCAGAAAAATTAAGTATAATACTTTAAGGGAAAAGTGGTCATTCAATGAAATAGAAGGATTTCAAGCTTTCATAAGGAGAAGACCAAAATTGAACAAAAAAATTTTATCTCCAACATCAAGAAGTAAGAGAAACATAAACAAGTGAAAAGTTAAAAGAAAATATAAGGAATTCAATAGAGCTAAATTGTTTACAACCTGACAAGGGAAGACAAAATTTGTAATTCTTAAAAATTTGTACCACTAATAGGATAGTTAGAAGGAATATGCATAGAAGGCTTGGGTATATAATTTGGGAATTAGAGGAAATGGTATAAATATCCTGTCTAGTCAAGGATTTGATTGTTCTTAGAGTGAAAATAAGTTGCTGGGATTTTGTAGAAGAATTCAGCCTCTCTTGAAACTTTCCTTGCTTGTATCTGCCTAAGTACAATGCAGTAATGTATTAGAACAAAGAGAAAGAATTCTTAGATTTTACCAATTTTAATTATATTGCCCCCACCACCATGTCCACTAGACAATACTAGCCTTTTCATAGAACTGATGCTAAAATATTTCACTTTTGCTAAAGGGGATATGATTTATAGTTCAGTTTTATACCAAAAAAACTTATAACTTAATAGAAAGAGGAATTCATTAAACAGAGGAATAGAATCTATCCCCCAGTTCCAGACTTTATTTTAGTCAATCCAAACACTGTCAAATAACGGTGTACAATTTCCTTGTACAAGACAAGGTAATTCATTACCCTATTACACTGTTACAGAAGAAATATCATTTACCCTGAGCAAACTCAAGTGATTCTACTTTTATTATAAACTGTCCATGATTGGCTCCAGGAAATTGGATACTCAGATCTATAAATATCCCACATTAATTGATTTGGAACATGAATTTAGAAACATTAGGTAATTTATTAGATGATATTTTGGAGGGAAAAAAAGAGAAAAAACACTCAATGAAGTCAGATATTTCTGGGGAAAATAGTTATTTAGAATTATAAGCTAGATTTCTTCTTCATAAAGTAAAACATAACAAAATTGATAGCATAGTTACATAGCATAATGATTTAAAGTTTACGGAATTTGAATAGAAAGTCAAACACTTTCCTTGACAGTAGAGATTGCCTCACTCATTACACTCATATCCCTAGTCTCTAGCACAGTGTCTAGCATGTAGCAGGTTCTTAATAGATGATAGTTGGTTGACAGATTGATTGAAATAATCTTTCATTAGAACTTATTCCATAGCCAACTGAGAGATTTACACATCAGAAAGCTTTTGTACTGAGAGGAAAGCAGATAACTGCTACCTGCAAAGTAATTAAACATACTTCTAGCCCAGCATTTGGGAGGTTCTGAAATAAAAGCATGGGAGAGAAATGTTATTAGGCTGCCTGCTAAACTGAAAGTCTACAAAGGTGTTGTGCTGAATTCATTGTTGTATACCTGAGAAACATACTAGACAAGTCTACCAGCAAAATGCCAGAAAATTGAACCTCTTCCATTTGAATTGTCTTAGGAAATTTCTGAAGTTTACCTGGCAAGATAAGGTGCTGTACACTGAGGTCCTCTTTCTCAAGCTGAACTGCCAAGCATTTGAACTCTACTACAGAAAGTGAAACTACAGTGCACTGGGCATATAGTGTGAATGTCAAATATACATTTACCTAAAAGACTATTTTATGGAGAACTCACACAAGGAGAGTGCTCACATGGAGGTCAGAAGGAACAATAAAAGGACGATTTCAAGGTCTCTCAGAAGAACTTTTGTATCAATTGTGGGACAGAGGACTCTCTGACAAAACACATGCCCACATCAAAGAAGACTGTGCTTTATGAGCAAAGCAGAATCACAGTAGTTCCAAAAAATGTGAGATTTGCAAATTAGAGACATCTCCAATCCAAATGTTCATATGTATTATTTGTGCCCAACCTGTGGTAAAACCTTCTGAGCTCATATTAGTTTGATCAGCCACAGTTGAACACACTGTACCTTGACCCCAACATTGTAATATAATTCTGGTCCTCTTTGAGTATGAATGATGAACAACAATTCCTTAATGATATCAACCATGCTCCTAAGTTTTAAAAACTCCCACATCATTATTTATTATATATCATAGGTATTTGGTAAACATTTACTGATTATGGTAGTTTAATCTCACCACTTACTACATCTCCATTCTTCCTTTCATCAAAGTTTGACCCATATGCCACCTCCATGAAGCCTTTCCTAACTTGTCTATTACCTACCCAACTAAAAGTAGTGTCTCCACATTTTTCATGATGCTATGTATGGTCCTTTCTTTACTCTGTGTTCATTATGCTTTTTCTAGTATCATTATTATTTGTGTAGCAGAGATTGTATGAGACCATATTCCATGGAACATATGTAGAGATGGGCCTTAGGAAGGGGCATGTCATGGGGCAGGTATGAAGCTGTGTTGAGTTCTAATGTCTAATTCTAGGTATGTGTTATGAGTGCTGAAGTAGTTTGGACAATACTCTGTTCCTCTTAATGTCAGTGGAGAATGGGAGTTGTATCACAGAGGGCAATTCCCTGATTCAGGAATAGTGATGCATTCGGGAGACCTTAAAAGGAGTGACTCTACTGCATTGGTGTTCCCTTTCCCTATCTGCCAAGTGTGTGTGGATTTTTCAGAAGATCTTTCTTGGATTTCCATTTTTCTCTGATTCTTCCCCATCCTCACCAGGAGCCATAAAGTTGTTCTGATTTGTTTCCTTAGATTTTCCATTGGCCTTGTAGGAAGAAATTAGATTTGGGAATTGAAAGAAGTGAGTTATTCTACCACCCCCATGTCCCTACCCCAGAAAAAAAGACAATGAGGAAGACAAATATGTCTTCAATCCTGACTTTTCTTGGATATGATGACTGTATCATTAAAGTCATCATATGTTTTGGCTAGTCTCTTGGGATAAGGCCATGACCTGCAATATACCCTTGATACTTCAGGTACTGACTTTGAACATGTTAAGACCTCTGTTGTATATCTATCATATAAATTCAATTTAATGGGTTTTTCACTTGAGTGAAGGCTTTAAAAAAAGATATTTTAAGTTTTGTATGCAAATGTGGAAAGTATGGCTTATATTTTGGATATCTTTTTGGAAATATGAATACAACAAAACTGAGACAATAGAGGTGTGTGTATGTGTGTGTGAGAGAGAGAGAAAGAGAGAGAGAGACAGAGAGAGAGAGAGAGAGAGAGAGAGAGACAGAGAGAGAGAGAGAGAGAGAGAGAGAGAGAGAGAGAGAGAGAGAGAGAGAGAGAGAGAGAGAGAGAGAGAGATGGAGAGACAGAGAGGGAGAGAGGCAGAGAGACAGAGACAGAGGGAAAGAGTGTGGAGGGCATGGGGCAGGAAATAGTCTGCAATGCCCTTGGTGCTCTGAGATATGTTTTGTAATGTGCCATCTCAACCTCCTTTTTTCCAGTATCAGATATTATTATTCCTTCTGTTTTATGTTCTTACTGTCCTTGCTTGAAGACCCACCTGTCTTTAGGAGATGACTTACCAACTAATCTTAACTAGTAAGAATATTGCTGAGAGTCCATGATTTGATGTGATTCTGTTTTTATTTTAACCCTATCTAGTGAACCATAGGATCCAAAACATAAGAGTTGGAAAGGATGTCCAAGAACACCTAGTATGACCTCTTTGTTATGAATGAGGAAAGTAAGGCCCATAGAGGTAAAGTGGACTGCCCCAAATCACCCAAGCAATAGTAGTATCAGAATTAGTGCCCAATTTCTATGAATTCAGACCCAGTGTTCTGTACAATAGTATCTGAACATTTCTCTATTTTTATATTAAGTCAAATTGATGTTAGGGATTATTGATATGTGGGTATCCTGAAGAATCAGAAATTTGCCCTCCCAAAAGGAAATGGACAGTAGTCTATTTTACTCATGCTAATAGCTGATGACTCTGAGTGACACAACTGAATATTGACTTTATGCCAAATGAAATACCATGGGGACAATGAAAAGAATCAGAAAAATAAGTGCATTAAGGCTGATGGTTGGGTATCTTCTGAAGAGTTATTGGCTAGCACTTCTTCATGAGAAGTATCTGAGAGAGAGAAAAAAATATTATCATTCTGAAGTTCTTAGCAATAAAGACTTTTACATCATCACACTTGAAAGGTTTTCTTTGTCTTCTTTTTACTTTTTCAAGTGTTTATAACACATCTATCTTATGAACTTTCTTCCTTAGAAAACTTCACTTAAGCACTCAAAGCAATAAAACTTTTACTTTTGAATGATATGTTAGGAGTAAAGAAATATAGAGAAAATCCAAAAAGGAGAGATATTGAGTACCTTTCCAACAAGATATGTGGAAAATTAGAAAAAAAAACATTTGTTTTAGGCAATCTTAGATGGAACAAAACTCCTGTGTAAAGAAAATTTCAATATTCATGGAGTTCTTTGGCATTTGGGGTATCTTGTGTTTGGAAATCCATCAATTTATTCTATTTATCTCCTAAGGCAGTTTTTCTATCATTTACATGCTAGCAGATACCTTTGGTACATTTGACCAGACTCCTAAAAGAATGGCACTGACTCGGCTTATTCCCAAAGCAGGAGGAATTGAAGGATAGGGAGACTAGAAGAAAGAAGCTCAACATATCAATGGTTTTTCATAAAATGAGAGAACTGGAATTTTTTCAGTCACATCTGACTCTTTGTGACCCCATTTGGGGTTCTCTAGGCAAAAATCCTGAAGTGGTTTGCCATTTCCTCTTCCACAAGATTTTGCAGATGAGGAACTGAAGCAAGCTGGATTAAATGATTTGCCCAGGGTCATATAGTTAGAAAGTGTCTGAAGCTGGATTTGAATTTAGGTCCAGCATTCTAGTCACTTTGCTACCTAACTGCTCAAGAGATGGAATGATCCTTAGAAACCATCTAGTTTAATCCCCTCATTTTCAAGATGAAAAACAAAGGCTAAATTAATGTAAGTTATATGCCAAAGGTTAGACAGATAATAAGAAACACAGCCTGGATTTGAACCCAATCGTCTACCCCAAATCAAGTGATCTTGGCACCATGTCACATTACCTCCAATTTATTGGGTGATCATCACTCAATTGCTCAAATTCCTCATCTATAAAGTAAGATTAATAATGCATGTCTTATACATAACTAATAATTGACAGTATATACATTGTTAATATAAACAGTAAAAGCAATATTATTTTAAGAACAACTTTGAGCAACTAAGTCACTTTGACTATTATATATACCTCAGTTAACTTAAATACAAAAGACATATGAAGGAAGATGCTATCTGCATCCAGTAAAAGAACAGATGAAGAGAAGTATGTGTAGAATGACTATATCTATCTATCTATCTATCTATCTATCTATCTATCTATCTATCTATCTATCTATCTATCTATCTATATCTATCTATCTACCTGTCTGTCTGTCTGTCTATCTATATCTCACATAATTGTGTCAAATGGTAGCTATATCTAGGTTAGGGGTAGGGAAGAAAAAAAGAAATTTGCATAATGACTATTATATATTTTAAAGAAATAGCCAGCTGTACACAATAGATTTGCAGTTTCACGTGCAATCAACTTTTTTATTTATGGAAATGCTTGTTTTATTTCATAAATTAAAATTAAAATAGAATAAAGTTTAAATAAATTGGAATCAATATGGGAGAAGTCAAGAAATTCATGCATGTGCAATTTTCTTCTAATAAGAGCAGTCAGTTTTATTGAATTTTGTAAGTTAATTGGTATTTGTAAAGTCCTTATCATACTGCCTAGTATGCAATACTTAATAAATGCTTGCATCCTTCCTTTCAAAAATAATACTTACCCTACTTTATGGAGCTACTTGGAAAGATATATATATATATATATATATATATATATATATATATATATACACACACACATACATATACAAACACATATATTTGAAAGTGCTTTGAAAACCATAACATTCTTCACAAATTAAATATATCACTATTATCATTATTATTATCATTCTAGAAATGAAGATATGATGAGAGACTTGATGAAGGAGTATAGGGGAAATTCATGGAATGATTAGAATTTGGAGGACCCTGTAATTGATTGCATGTGGGGAAAATATTAAAGTGATGACAGAGATGATTTTAATGTTTCTAGCCTAATATTGAGATAATAATATTAATAAAATGATTTATATAATACTTGAAGATATTATAGGAACTTCCCTCAATACAATAGATGCATATTACAAGTATTATTATCATTTTAAATATGAAGAAACTGAGGCTCAAGCCATTTAGTGTATTGTCTGTTGTGTAAGTTGTATAAGCTATCAGAAATGAAATAACTGAGAAAGATACCTAGTTAATAGCCTTTTTCCTCTTGTTTTGTGAGGGGTGGTAGAGAGTTATGATTTCCACCATCTTTATGTTAAGATAGTTATGATGATAGGTTAACCAAGTGAAGTAGCCGTTTGAAAACATGTGATTAGAAAGCAGGTCAAAGATAAAGATTACTGAACCAAAAATTTAATCCACTTCAACAAACATGTATCCAATGCCTAATATATGTGAGGAATTATTTTAGGTATAGAAGACAAACAGACAAAAAGAAGAGTCCCTGTACTCAAGAAGTTTACATTATATTAGAGGTATATACATTATTAACTGGGAAGGATACACAAACACACACACAGACTTTCACATAAGATGATCAACATGCCTTACTACAGTAAGAGGCAGCAGTGTCATAACTAGGGTGGGTGAGGGATAGGGGGCCTTGCAACATTGTACTCAATTTAGAGGGGAATGATTGTCCTTGCATTCCTTCAACAGCATAGCAAAAAAGTTTAGGGCAAAGTTGGTGAAAATAATTAGTTAATGTAATTAGCCAAAATTAGTAAAAAACAACAACTAGATTTCATTTTCTTTGTTGCTCACCCACTCTGAGGCAGGACTAGTCTGGTCCCTAATCTGAAACTGAATTTTTCTTCATAAGTTGATTTGAGTGCATATTTCTTATTGCTTTTAATGAGTACAAAAACTAGTTACAGCTGTGGAAGGAATGTTATTTGAAGCAATAGGAAAAGTTAGTGGAAAGCTTGAGAGATAAAGAAAAAGTACCAACTTCTTTGTAAGATGCTATTATACTTATTGTTCTTACTGAAAAGTCATCTGCTACACCCCTCTCATAGTAAAAATAGTGTGTGTATACATACACATATACCGTGTTTCCCCGATAATAAGACACTGTCTTATTAATTTTTTTGGAAAGAAAAACACCAGAGGGCTTATTTTCAGGGGAGGGCTTATGTTGTCCTGCCTCAGCTCTCCTCCGCGGCACTGCTCTCAATGGCGCCAGCAAGCAAATCAAAGAACAGGATGACGCCCTCACTGCTGCAGCTCTGATTGGATGCAGCTCGGAGTGCAGCATGCGTTTCACGGGGGGGGGGGGGGGGGAGGGGGCCAACCGGAGGGGAGTATGTGGCGCGGGGGATCACCTTCACTACAGTAGCAATCTCAATAGGGCTTATTTTCAGGGGAGGGCTTATTTTAGAGGAATCTTACACAGTAAGGGGAGGGCAAATATACATGCACATGCCTATGTCCACCAGGAGGATGTCCCATTACGTCTTCACACTCAGTATGCCCAGTGCTGAGCTTATTATCTTTCCACCTCAACATGATCCTTTTGACTTCACTATTTCTGTGGGTACCAGCACCTTTTACTCAGTCTCCCATGTTTGGTACCATAGACTTATCTTTTGCTTTTCTTCTCCTTTACCTCCTTTGTTCAAGCAGTCACTAACTCTGTTGATTCTATTCATTTATATCTTTCACAATTCTCTCCTTTTTATTCTTATTTCATAGTTTAATCACTCAATTGTTGGTCCTTATTATACACAAAGGTAACTGTAGTAGCTTCTTAAGAGTTCTTTCTGACTCCATTCCCTTCTTCCTTGAAGCTCCATCCAAAATATTTTTAATAACAGATCTTGTCATATCATCTTACTCTTATTCTTCAGTGGCTCCCTAATGCCTACTGAGTAAAATTCAAACCCCTTTGTCCAACAATCAAAACTCATCCATAGTCTGTTGCCATTCTACTTTCCTACCTTATGCATAATTGTCCCCTTCCACACACCACATTCTACAGCCAAACTGGATTTCTCTCTTCTCCCCCCCAAAAAAAAAACTTGAAATTTTACTGTATTTTCTTTGTTCTCATTAGCAAATATTTCTGGACACCCTCCTTTATTTTTTTTTATCTACAGAATTCCTACAAATCCTTCAAAGCCCAACTCAAACACTTTCTTGTCCTTGAAACCTTCCACATTTTTCCATGTAACAGCATTCCACCTTAGCCCTAACATAACATTCTTGTATTCTCTAGCCAAGTTCCCCTTCCACTGATTCCTCCCACAAAGAACTTTGGGTTCACACAAATCAAGTTTGATCTTAGGAACTTGATCCCAAGGGATAATTTTTTTTTTACATTTTGTACATCATTTTCCATCTGGAATTCCCTAGAAAAATTCTCTGAAATATAGCACAAATATGGTTCATGGAAAGGTTTTATTAGTTGTAATTAAAAGGCTCCTTGACTCATGCATAAGCCCTCAGTGCATTATGGGGAGGATGGGAGGTAGATCATAGTGTTATACTTGGAGTCAGGAATACTTGGACTCAAATGGCTTTTTCTCAAACCCCATTCTCCTTGACCTCTCTTCAGCATTTGATACTTTGATACCTACTCATCTTTGATTCTTTTCTCTTTAGATTTTCCAGACACCACTCTCTCCTGGTTCTTCTCTTACCTATCTGACTATTTCTTTTCAGTCTTCTTTGCTAGATCCCCATCCAGACATGCCCTCAATCCATAGGTATCCCTGGACCCTCTTCTCTTCTTCCTCTACATTATTTTATTTGATGACATCATCAACTCCCATTGATTTAATTGGTATCTCTATGCTCATGATTTTCAATTTACCTATCCTGTCCCAACCTCCCTGCTGATATCCCATCTCATTTCTCTAGCTGCCATTCAAATATTTCAAACTAGATGTCCAGTAAGCACCTTAAACTCAACATGTCCGAAACAGAATTCATTATTCTTTCCCTATTTCTTTCAAGGGCAGCACCATCTTCCCAGTTCTTCAGACTCACAACATGGGAGTTATCCTCAACTCCTAACAATCTTTGTCACCTCCTGCCCTGCCTTATTCTTCAAGTGGTTGCCAAGGTCTGTCAATTTCACTTCTACCACATTTCTTACATACACCCTCTTCTCTCCTGTTTTTTTCTGCAACAGCCTAGTGATACATCTGCCTTTCTACCTCAAATCTCTCCCCACTCAAATACATCCTCCCTTC
Organism: Petaurus breviceps papuanus; assembly: GCF_028583685.1. Lineage (NCBI taxonomy): Eukaryota > Metazoa > Chordata > Mammalia > Diprotodontia > Petauridae > Petaurus > Petaurus breviceps. The sequence continues at coordinate 6,049,579 of NW_027187327.1, forward strand.
AGGCACCAAAGTGATTTTTCTAAATCACAATTCCAATCGTTTCATTCCCCTAAGCAATCAACTAAAATGGCTGCCTATCACTCTTAAGATTAAATACAAAATGTTCCACTTGGATTTTAAATCACTTCATAATCTTGCCTTTACCTGCATTTCTAGTCTTCTTACACATTACCCCTTACCAGACATTGGACCAGGGTCCAATGACACCAGCCTTATGTCATTTTGATTCAGTGACATGAAAAAAACACTCTATATTTTTGCTCTGGGCATTTTTTTGGGTGTCTCCCATGCTTGGAATTTTTTCCTCTACTCTGCCTACTTACTTCCTTGACTTCCTTTAAATCCCAACTAACATTCCATATTCTGTTTTTAGGAAGCCTTTCCCAACCCATCTTTCTGTCTGTTTGCTATATTTTCTCCTTGACTTGGGAGCTCTGGAATTTGGCTATAATATTTCTAAAAGTTTTTTCTTTTGGGATTGGTGGATTCTTTCAATTTGTATTTTACCCTCTGGTTCTAGAATGTCAGAGCAGTTTTCCTTGACAATGTCTTGAAAGATGATACATAGGTTCTCTTTTTTATTATAGCCTTTAGGTAGTCCAATAATTTTAAAATTATCTCTCCCGGATCTGCTTTCCAGGTCAGTTGTTTTTTTAATGAGATATTTCACATTGTCTTCTACCTTTTCATTCTTTTGAATGCTCTCCTTTGCCCCTGGTGGGACAAACCTTTCCTGCTGACCTTTCAAGTTGTCTTCAGCATCTGTGGGCTGAAACATTGGAAATCACTACTGTTGCCATCGATTCAGTTACCACAAGATCTGCTCCTGTTTGCTACGTCCAGGGCTGTGCAGGTGCAGCTAGTTTGGTCTGGGTTCCTCTCTCACCCTGTTGCAACAGACCTTTCCTGCCAACCTTCTCAGTTGTTTTCAGATAGAAAATTGTTTCGCTCCATCTTTTTGTGGGTTCTGCCACTCTATAATTTGTGTAGAGTCATTATTTAAAGCTCCTTGAAAGGATTTGGAGGAGAACTCAGGTGAGTTCTTGCCTTTACTTTGCTATCTTGGCCCTGCCTCCCCAATCCCTCTTAATTCTATTGCTTTAACTATGTTAATTTTCCTCCTATTTATCCTGTGTATAGCTTGCTTTGTATATATTTGTTCTCATGGTTTCTCCCCCATTAGATTTTAAACTTCTTAAGGGCAGGGACTATATTTTGACACTTTTTATATTCCTAAATCATAGCACAGTGCCTGACACATAGTAGGTGCTTAAAATTATTTAGTGATTAATAGGCTGATTGATACTATTTCTGACATTTAACTATCAAGTTATTTAATTTCTTTGAAGCTCACTTTCCTCAGATTAAAAAGAGGACAATAATGCCTGAACTGCTTATCTAACAGACTTTTAGTAGGGCTCAGATTAGAAAAGGGAAAGGAATATTTTCTAGAACCATAATCTTATTGGCAGAGAGAAATACTGGATGAAGAAACTCCTACTATTGGTACAAGTCAACACCTTTTCTGCAACTTTTAATCCTAGAGACTTAACTAGGGTACTAGTGTGCTAATGACTTGCCTAGGGTCAAGTTGTGGTTTGTCCTTCATTCTGCAAGAGGACCATGACATCAGGGAGATGATGACATGACTTTCAATTGAATTGGACTTGAGGGAGGGCTGGGCAAAATCACCAGCCTCGCTTTCTCCTCAAGAGCCATCTGGATCCAGTGGCCAGATAAAAAGCAGGATGACTGGAGATGGCCCAGGATGCAGTGGGAGACCTTGACCTTTTTAAACTGAGGTGTCTTCAAGTTCTTACTTTGAGTGAGGCAACACGCATTCAGTGAATAGGCCTCTATCCAGTATGTGTCAGAGGTAAAACTTATCTATGTCCTCATCTATTTGAGCCAAATCTTTCAATGCCATTTAGCTTCCTTTATCAAAGAAAATCCTAAAATTCCTTTATCAAAGAAACACATGCAAAGTACTTAAAGCACCATTCAAATGGCAGTTTTTATTATGTGCAAAAATATCTGTTCCCCATCTGAAGGGAGTTGGTGCAAAACTCCTCCCTTGAACAGTGAACATTTTAATATAGTACTTTACAGTTTTCAAAATGATTGAAAAATATCTCATTTTATCTCACAACAATCCTGATTGATAGATGCTGTTATTTTCACTTCATGGATGAAAGTGATGTAGACAGGGCTAAAAATAACAATATATTAATTGTTTGAGGCAACATTTGAGTTTAGGTCTTTCAGGAAGAAAGTCAGGATGACTCTATGTCCAGAGACATTTAGCATTCCTCTTTTAGTAATATGCATGCATAGCCTCATTTCCCTCCGACACTAGTTGCTTATTTCTTCTACAAGAAAATGAATGTCTGACAAAAACATTAATTTCTTTTACCTTATTCTTGTTGAAACATTTGTCACTTTCCCTCTTTCTGGTGAAAATGATCACCAATTTTAACTGATGAACCTTTGCTACAGCTGGTGTCTCACAATAACCATATTTTGGTACAAAAACTACCTACAGCTTCCCATGATACATGTTTCAATTTGGAAGGCAAAAAGTAAGGCAGGGTATTTTTGATCAGCTTTATTCATGAACAGAACAACAGGATAAAAGTGAGTGAGTGAGCTAGCTTACACTAGCTATAAGCAATAGAAATTCTCTATTCATTGGTTATTAAATTGGCATCCATTTCAAGAGCTGCTTACTTTTCAGAGTCAGATGTCTCTGGCTCAGAGCACTGGGTTTGATTTAGCTGTTCCACATCATCAGCTAAACATTTTCTAATAGAAATAATTTTTTATCAAGCCTCAGTCACCATCTTTCTTGTTCTGTGGATTTCTGGCATGTTTTGCCTCGAAGCACTAGGAGATGGTGGCTTGAGTACATTCTCGATTCAGCAGTTGTGATTAATTCTAGAGGAGATGATACTAAACTAATTATATCTGGTGGCAGAACTGGTTACATAGTTTTATACTGATGACATTGAAGAATTTTCAGTCACCTTTTCTTTATTTTTTGTAGTTGAGTTCACTTAATTTTCCTGGGCCTGAATGAGTAAAGGCATGGAGATAGAACATGGGTGATTCATAGAAGCACAGGATCTTAGAGTTGGAAGGGACCTCAGTGCCACTATTTAACTGGAATATTCACCTAGTCCTAGCCATACTTGAGAAAGAACACCCTCTTTAAAACCATGGACATGTAATTATAAAGCCTTTGCTTGAAGATTTCCAATGAAGGAAACCCACTTCATCTGGAAGTAACCAACCAATCAATAAACAATCAGACATTTTAAAAACATTTCATATGTGCCAAAAATTGTGCTAAGCATTGACGATACAAAAAAGAGCCAAAAAGCAGTTCATGCCCTCAAGGAACTTACAATATGATATGTCTAACAATGTGCAAACAAATTTATACAAGTTAATCTACATAAAGAATGAAAAGAAGATAATAAAGGGAAGGCCCTGGAATTAAAAGGGGTTGAGGAAGTAGCCCATTTAGCTTGTGGATAAATCTAATTGTTGGGAAAGTTTTACTTCTATGAAGTCTAATTTGTTTCTTTACAACTTTAATACATTTCTCCCCCAAATGTGCCTTCTTTTACAGTTAAAAAAATCTCAGCTCTGACAACTTCCTGGAATGAATTGTTTTGGGGGGGGGGAATCAAACAGAATGAACTCTTTGGGTTCATTTATTTACCTTCTCTATCAGTAGAATAAGAATGGGGAGGAAACAGAAGGGCTCATGGTTTGAATTTTGTATCTCATTGATCCCATGGCCTACCATTTTTTCATGTTCGTATTTCCCCATTCTCTGCTCACACCCGACATCTATAAATCTGCCACACCTCCTTCTTCCTATTCTCAAGATTCCTAGAGGCTGAGTCATTTTTCCAATAATTGACATGCATTGGCTTCTGTAAAGCCATGCTTCCTCAGTCTTCTGTAGCTCGTTCAAAAAATCAGAATCACCTTATCCAGCCTGGGGGTAGGGGCCTCCTGGCCTCCTGTCCTCATGGGCTCCTGGGCCCCTCTTTAGCCTCCCTTGGTGGCAGCAGCTTCTGCCTCCACAAAGTCTGCTTCAAGAAGATCTGTCTCAGTTACCAATTCTCATTTTTCTTCTCAATTCTCAGTCTAGCAGTAGCATCTTTCTCCAGCAGCAGCAGCTTCTGCTTCCAGATCCTTGTCCCAAGAAATTCTCACTGTGCCTCTCTGGGGCTATACTTATATACACAGCATTAGCTACTTCCCATTTTAGCCAATTCCTTCCTGTTATGTCAGGAACAGGGGTGCATACCTTCTTTTTCTTTCACAGAGGTTTGATTAGTTACCAAGTGCTAAGTACCTCCTTACTTTCCAATACAAACTGCGGTCTTCAAATTACCATTATAGCTTTCTACCATCCTATACTGTTATCTCCATGATTCAATCTCTTAGGTTTCAGGGACACCTGGATAGTCTATCTCAGGTCAAGTTCTTAGCCACCAGAATCCAGGGAATCCTGGGTAGTCTGTTTGACCAGCAGGCTGGTAGTATGGTACCAGCAGGCTTCTGAGACCATGCCTCTGTGCGTGTGGCAAAGGGCATATTACCTTCTTATGAAATTTCTGCTCTCACCAGATACTCTTGAATACGTGGGCTACCAGCCTAGCTCTTCCAAACAGAAAAGATATACCATGAAATATTATAAGTTATTTTTAGAGCAGGGGCTGTGTACTTTATCTTTGCATTGTTATTAGTTCCTAGCCCAGTTAAGATAAGGTGAAAAACATTTATTAAGTATCTACTATGACCCAGGCAATGTACAATATTGGAATATGGAGAGAAAAAAAAATCTCTGCGCTCAAGGGCTTCACAGTCTAAAGGGAACACAACATGTAAACCACTATGTAAAAACAAGGTATATACAGGATAAATTGGAGATAACCTTAGAGAGAAGGCATTAGCATTAAGAAGAATCTGGAAAAGGACAAGGAAATTCCTATCAATCAATTATTCAATAATTATTTATTAAGTGTTCACTATGTCCTTGGTTTACACAGGGTCACAAACAAAAACAAAACATTCCTTACTCTAAGGAGCTTATATTTGAATGAAAGCATCTGTTATTGTAGGCATTTACTAAATGTTAGCTAAAGATGACCCTGCTAATAACATAGTCAATAAACATTAAACACTTACTCTGTACCAGGTACTATGAAGGACATAGGCAATTTATTTTCATCATATTTGCCCACTTCTCTCACTTGTCAATAGGACTTCTAATCTAGAGAGCAATTAGAAAATTGCAGGTTGTTCATGGAGCTATCACCACTGTTGTCACCATGGGAAGAACAGTAGTGATGTGAAGTTTTAGGTTTTGCTGTGGTCATTCATGCATGGATGCATTTGCATCAAGAAAATTGGCTGAGCTAGCTTTCTGCAGATATGTCATCCTTGTCTAAATTTTTCCACCTATAGGACAACAGAGAATAACAGGGAAAGTGTCAGTGTTGGAGTTACTTTTCTTTCCTAAGCTTTTGTTGTTTAATCCTTTCATTTCTTTTTTCCTATTGATTGGGAAAGGTCAGGGTGGTCTTATGGGTAGAGATCCCTACTTTGCCTTACCTCTGTTGTTTTACCCATGAAATCACCCAGAGTTTTAAAAATAATTTCCTAAGTAGCTTACAAGAAATATCTCAGAAACCAAAAAAAAAAGCAAAAACAAAAAACTCCAAAGAAGGCTTCTACCTTACTTTTATAATCTGTTTTAGTGCCTGGGAATGTTATTAGAAGGGGGAAGGGGGACAGAGCCAAGATGGCAGAGTAGGAAAAGGACTTCCCCACAGCTCCAGCTTCTACCTCCTCCAATACATGTAAAAATAACAAAACAAATTTTAGAGGTACAGAACTCTGTCACAAAGTGACAGAGAAAAACAAATCTCCCTCTGAAGGAAACCCAGCAGGTCAGTAGGAAGGGGCTATCACACCATTCTGGGAGCCAAGCTCAGCCCCACATGAACCCTGCAGTTTTGGCCCCAGGCAGCCCTGACCAGCAGCAGTCAGAGCAGACTTCAGGAGAGTAAAGTACCAGCAGCTGTGGTGGTTTCCAGACTTCTCAAAACATATATGCCAAAAACAAAGTAAAAGGTCAGTGTGGAACTCTGTTGGAACAGGGGAGGATGGAAGAATGTGGTGTGGCCCCTACTCCTGGGGCAAGAAGCAGCAGAAGCATGGTGGCTGCACCCCCCTGGCTGCCTCAGGAGCTCCTGGCCTGCAGATAGTAGCAGGACCAAGCAACCATTCAGAGGGTAATCACTCTTGCTTTGACCTGCTTGGATATGTATCGTGGTCTTAGGTGGAGGTCCTGGGGTGTGTGGCCAGGTGCAGAGCCTCTGGGGGCTGCAGGGAGGGTGCCCTCCTAATTGCTCCAGATGCTGTGAAAACACCAGTGATTTGGGACAAAGCTCTTTCCATTCTGAAAGCAGAGATCTACCATGGCAAAGAGTTCAAAAGTCAAGTAATTGATTGGCAACATGAGCGAGCAGAAGAAACTCAATTCTACCATAGATTCCTTTTTTGGGGACAAAAAGGATCAAAGCATGGAACAGGAGGAAGACAATGAAGTCAGAACTCCTGCATCCAAAGCTCCCAAGAAGTGGTTACAGGCCATGGAGGAGCTCAAGAAGGACTTTGAAAACCAAGTAAGAGAAGTGGAGGAAAAATTGGGAAGAGAAATGAGAATGATGTAAGGAAATCAAGAAAAGCAAGGATACAGCCTTACTGAAGAAAATAATACTGTAAGAAATAGACTAACTCTAATGGCAAAAGAGGTCCAAAAATCCAATGAGGAGAAGAATGGCTTAAAAAGCCAAATTGCCCAGATGGAAATGGAATTTCAAAAACTCACTGAAGAGACTAATTCCTTCAAAATTAGTGTGGAGCAAATGGGAGCTAATGACTTTATGATAAATCAAGATACTATAAAACAGATACAAACAAATGAAAGAATAGAAGGCAATGTGAAATATCTCACTTGAAAAACCACTGACCTGGAAAATAAGTCCAGGAGAGATAATTCAAAAATTATTGGACTACCTAAAAGCCATCATCCAAAAAAGAGCCTAGACACCATCTTTCAAGAAATTATCAAGGAAAATTGCCCTGATATTTTAGAACTATAGGGCAAAATAGAAATTTAAAGAATTCACTGATTGCCTCTTGAAAAAAGATCCCCAAAAGAAAACTCCTAGGAATATTATAGCCAAATTTCAGAGTTCCCAGGTCAAGGAGAAAATATTATAAGCAGTAAGAAAGAAACAATTTGAGTATTGTGGAAAAAAAATCAGGATAACACAAGACCTAGCAGCTTCTACACTAAGGGATCAAAGGGCTTGGAATATGATATTCCAGAGATCAAAGGAGCTAGGATCAAAACAAAGAATCACCTACCCAGCAAAACTGAGTATAATGCTTCAGGGGAAAATATGATCATTCAATGAAAGAGAGGATTTTCAAGCATTCTTGATGAAAAAACCAGAGCTGAACAGAAAATTTGACTTTCATACAGAAGCAAGAGAAACATGACAACTTAAACAGGGAAAATTCATCATAAGGAACTTATTATTGTTGAACTATTTATGTTCCTTCATGGAAAAATGATAATTTTAACTCATAAGACTTTTCTCAGTATGAGGACAGTTGAAGGGAATATATATGTATACATACATATATACATATAGGAGGGTGTAGGTGTGTTTAAATATATATGTGAGGGTGTGCATATGTATGTACATGTATACATAGACAGAAGGAAGAGGACGAGTTGAATATGAAGGGATGATATCTAAAAATAAAATTAAGGGGTGAGAGAGGAATATATTGGGAGAAGGAGAAAGGGAGAGATAGATTAGGAAAAGTTATCTCATATAAAAGAGGCAAGAGAAAACTGTTACAATGGAGGGAAAGAGCAAGAAGATAAAATGGAATGGGATAACCTTACTCTCATTGAATTTGGCCTAAGGAGGGAATAACATACACACTCAATTGGGTATCTTACCCTAATGGAAAACAGGGGGGAAAGGAATAAGAGGGGGGGATGATAGAAGGGAGGGCAGATTGGGGCAGAGGATAGTTGGAAGCAAACACTTTTGAAAAGGGACAGGGTCAAAGAAGAAAATAGAATAAGTGAGGGATGGGATAGGATGGAAGGAAATATAGTTAGTCTTTCACAATGTAACTACTATGGAAATGTTTTGTGTACCTACACATGTACAACCTATATTGAATTGCTTGTCTTCCCAGTAGGAGTGGGTGAGGAGGGAAGAAGGGAAAAAGTCTGGAACTCAGTTTTAAAAACAAATGTGTATATAAAAAGGGGGGAGGGAAGGAACATTGGATTTGGAGCCAGAAAAATTGGTTCTGAATTGTAACTTTGCTACCTATGTGTCTTTGGAGAAATATTTTAACATTTCTGGGCTTCAATTTTCTCATTTGTAAAATGAAAAATTTCATAGATAACCTCTAATTTCTTTTCTAGCTCTACATCTATTATACAATAATCCCACAAAACAGCAAGATAGTTTGGTCAAGCTTCCTTATATTTAGATAAAAGATTGGGAATATCAAATGGATGAAGACATGAAAAATCAAATTATGGTTATTCTTGTCACTCTTTAGTGTTAAAAACATGTCAGATTGCCCAGGCATCTATTCACTGTCTCCATCCATCTATCAATCTATCAATTAATCAATCAATGATCACATAAGGGCCCACTATGTGGTACCTTTCTCATCCTACTTTTATGCATCTGATTTATGAGCCTGCCTACCCTCTACCTAAATTAATCTTTCTGTAATCCTTCCCCCCTTGATGTTTCTTCAGTATTTGATACTGCTTATTACCTCTGTTTCTCCCTTAACATTCTATGACAATGCTCTTTCCCAAATTTCCTTCTGTCTACAAGTCTGACAACTTTATCTCAGTCTCCTTTCAGATTTGTCCTCCACCTCTCCTGCTGTTAATTTTGACCATTATCCAAAGCTGTCCTAAAATTTCTTCCATTCTGTCTAAATTGTCTTTCATGGTAATCTCATGAACTCCCATGGATTTATTAATTTACTAAAATTTTTATTTGTTTATTTATTATCCTTAACATTTTAAAAATTATTATTGATTTATTTTTAATAATATTTTCTTTTAAATTTTGAGTTCCAAATCCTCTAACTCCTGACTCTTCCCATACCCACTCAGAAGTTAGGTGGGAGTACATAATTACTCTTGTGATCGTAGCTATAAGCTTGGGGCCAGAATTTCTGGGTTGAAACTTTAACTACCAATTGGCTGATGCCAATTGATGAATCATCTTCAGACTATTTTCATTGTATATACAGCCAGAATCTTTGGCAGTACATTAAAGAGCTAAGGCCCATTATTTTTACAAAGGAATGCTGGCTATTGTGAATCATCTAACTTTTTTTTCAGCTGTCATAGGAAAAGGTGCTTTAACATAACATTAATGATATCAGTTCTTCATGCTCATTTACAATTGGTTTTTATGTACCCTTAATTTGAGATCTATGAATTGGGGAGAAAATTGTAGAACTTATAATACCATAGATTTAGAAATGGAAAAGACCATAGAGGGAAAGAAAGGAGTAATTTTTAAATACCTACTATGTGCTAGGCACTGTGCAAAGCACTTTATGGAATCTTCCCAAACTGTCAATTCTATAGATGAAGAAACTGAGTCCTGGAGAGTCAAAGTGACTTGGCCAGCATACTGGAGCTAATAAACATCTGAATAATGATTCAACTCAGGTCTTCCTGGCCAAGCACTTTAACCACCAAACCATATTGACCCATCTGTCAAAGAAAGAAGAAACTGAGTGAATTTATCCAGTCAGACTGTGATTAAAAACTTCCCTGGACACTACCACTGCTAGGTCTGTATCCCAAAGAGATCATAAAAAATGGAAAATGGCCTACATGTACAAAAATATTTGTAGTGGTTCTTTTTGTAGTGGCAAAGGAATGGAAACTGAGGAAATATCCATCAATTGGGGAATGGCTGAGCAAGTTTTGGTATGAAATGTAATGGTGCTGTAAGAAATGATGAGTGAGTGGATTTCAGAAAACCTGGGAAGACTTACCTGAATTGATGCTGAGTGAAGTGAGCAGAATCAGGAGAACATTGTACAAAGTAACAGCAACATCGTGTGATGATTAACTATGTTTGACTTAATTCTTCTCAGAAATACAATTATCTAAGACCATTGCAAAAGACTCATGACTGAAAATGCTATCCATACCCAGAGAAAGAACTATGGAGTCTGAATGTAGATTGAAACATTCTATTTTCACTTTTTTTCTTTTCTGGCTTTTCCCTTTTATTCTATTTCTTTTCTTACAATGTGACTAATGTTTAATTAATTGATATGTTTAACATGATTGTGTATGTACAACCTATATCAGCTTGCTTGTTGTCTTGGGGAGAGGGAATGGGAAGGAAACAAAAAAAAATTGGAAGTAAAAATCTTATTAAAATGAATGTTAAAAGCATGTAATTGGAAAAATAAAATACCATTTACTAAAAAAAGTGGCTTGTGAAGACACTGATTTGGAATAAATTTAACCCATTCAATTGAATTTAGTCTTATGTTTAGAATTGTGAAGGGAGAGGAGAAGGGCTAAAAGCTTCCTGTCCAATTCTACATTATCCAAGAGATGGCAGAGGAATGCAATTCTCAAGACATTTACTTTCCCTGAAGGCCTCTCATCAGAATCAGAGACTATAGGGGTTAAATTTGTTCTGTTTGATCCCAGAGCACAGAATAAAGAACAACAGGTCAAAGCATAAAGGAAAAATTAATATCAAGAAATGGAACTTCCTAACTCATAAAGCTACCCAAAAGTTGAAAGAACTGCTTTAGATGTAAAGGACTCCCTCTCAGTGGAAGTGGTCAAAGACTAGATAATCACTTTTCTCATAAATTCAAGGGGAAACTATTTTATATGTGTATGTGGTACTATTATCAATGAAGCCCCTTCCAACTCTGAAATTTTTCATTCATTGATTCTTAGCAAAGATCACAACATAAAGTATTTCAGAGCCATTCCTGGAGAGGCCCTCCCTTCTAACCAATGCCTCTTCTAGCTATTACCTTAATTCTTTTGTTTTTGAATATGTGTGTCTCTGGATGATCAGAAAGGAATGTCATGAGAAAAGCCTCGTCACAGGGACTTACAGCATCTCTCCATGACCAGACCTGCAGTAGCCCCTCCTTAATGAAAAATAAAATATGGGGAAACTTTAAATTTAGCAAATTCTCAGTTGTAGAGGCTGTTTCCAGATGAGAAAGTGAAGCCCAAGGTTTTTATTATTTTATTCTAGGATGCATTTTATGGGATTGAGATGGTTTCTCTCCTCAAGGAGAACCTGGGGAAATCAGGATCTAAATGGTGAATAAGCCAACCACTGGTATACAGTGAGATATTAAGAATGGGAGTTGTGATGGGGAGCCAAGATGGTGGAGTAGAAACACAAGCTTAGTGTGAGCTCCCGCTCCAATCACTTCCAATACACATTAAATAATGATGCTAAACAAACTTTAGAGCTACAGAACCCACAAAGTCACAGAGAGAAACAAACCTCCTACTGAAGGAAGACTGGCAGGCAGACAGGAAGTGTCTATTGCACAGTCTTGTATGAGCCAAATGGTTCCATCCCCAGGGTGGCTCCAATGAGTGGCTGCCAGAGCAGACTTCAGGAGAGTGAACCATCAGTACCTGTGGTGGTTTCCAGACCTCTCAACCTATAAACACCAAAAACAAAGTAAAAGGTCAGTGGGGAACTCTGTTGGAATGGGGGAGGGAGAGGAAGCCGACGGGTGGGAGGGGGAAGCAAAGAGCATGGTCCCACCCCTGCACCTGGGTGAGAAGTGGCTGGAGGCATGGCAGCCACAACCATTGCTGCATGGCTGCTTCCAGAGCTCTTGGCCTGCAGATCTTAGGGGAAACAAGTGACCATTCACAGGGTAATTGCTCTTGCTTTAAGCTGCTTGGATCTGGATCACAGTCTTGGGTGGTAATCCTGGGATGTGTGATCAGTGAGCCAGAGCTTCTGGGGGCTGCAGGGAGGGTGCCCTTCTAATTACTCCAGCAGTTGTAAAACCCCCAGCAATTTGGGACATAGCCCTCTCCATTCTGGAAGCAGAGTTCTACCATGGCAAAGAGGTCAAAAGTCAAGTACTTAGCTGGTAATAGGAGCAAGCAATGGAAGCACAAACAGACCATAGAATCCTTTTGGGAGACAAAAAGGATCAAACATGGAGTGGGAAGAAGACAGTGAAGTCAGAACTCCTGCATCAAAAGCCTGCAAGAAAATTATGAATTGGTTACAAGCCATGGAGGAACTCAAGAAGGATTTTGAAAATCAAGTAAGAGAAGTGGAGGAAAAATTAGGAAGAGAAATGAGAATGATGCAAGGAAATCAAGAAAAGCAAGGATACAGCCTGCTAAAGGAAACTCAAAAATGCACTGAAGAAAATAACACCTTACAAAATAGCCTAACTCAAATGGAGAAAGAGACCCAAAAAGCCAATGAGGAAAAGAATGCCTTAAAAAGCCAAATTGCCCTGATGGAAAAGGAATTTCAAAAACTCACTGAAGATAATATCTTCTTCAGAATTAGATTGGAGCAATTGGAAGCTAATGACTTTATGAGAAATTAAGATACCATAAAACACATCCAAACAAATGAAAGAATAGAAGGCAATGTGAAATATCTCATTGGAAAAACCACTGACCTGGAAAATAGATCCAGGAGTGATAATTTAAAATTATTGGACTACCTGAAAGCCATGATCAAAAAAAGAACCTAGACATCATCTTTCAAGAAATTATCAAGGAAAATTGCCCTGATATTTTAGAACCAGAAGGCAAAATAGAAGTTGAAAGAATTCACCTATTACCTCTTGAAAAGGATACCAAAAAGAAAACTCCTAGGAATATTATAGCCAAATTCCACAGTTCCCAGGTCAAGAAGAAAATACTGCAAGCAGTTAGGAAGAAACAATTGGAATGTTGTGGAAATATAATCAGAGTGACACAAGACCTATCAGCTTCTACATTAAAGGATCCAAATGCTTGGAATATGATATTCGAGAGGTCAAAGGAGCTAGGACTAAAACCAAGAATCACCTACCAAGAAAAACTGAGTATAATGCTTCAGGGGAAAATAAGGTCATTCAGTGAAAGAAGATTTTCAAGCATTCTTGATGAAAAAACAAGAGCTGAACAGAAAATTTGACTTTCAAATACAAGAAACAAGACAAGCATGAGAAGGTAAACAGGAAAAAGAAATCACAAGGAATGTATTAAAATCAAACTATTTACATTCAAGAATCTACATGGAAAAATGGTAATTGTAACTCATAAGACTTTACTCAGTATGAGGATAGTTGTAGGGAATATATTTGTATAAATACATATATATATATGTATATGAGGGTGTATGTGTATATACCTATGCATGTGAGTGTGGGCATATGTATGTTTGTGTATACATAGACAGAGAGCAAAGGATGAGTTGAATATGAAGGCATGATATATAAAAAATAAAATTAAGAGATGAGAGAGGAATTTATTGGGGGAAGGAGAAAGGGAGAGATAGATTAGAGTAAACTATCTCATATAAAAGAGGCAAGGGAAAACTCTTACAATGGAGCGGAAGAGCAGGATGGTGAAAGGGAATAGGACAAACTGATTCTCATTTAATTTGGCTTAACGAGGGAATAACATACACACTGAATTGTGTATCTTACCCTACAGGAAAATAGGAGGGGTAAGGGATAAGAGGGGGAATGTTAGAAGGGAGGGCAGATTGGGGCAGAGGTTAGCTAGAAGCATACATTTTTGTAAAAGGATAGGGTCAAAGGAGAAAATAGAATAAGTGGGGGGTAGGATTGGAGGGAGGGAAATATAGTTAGTCTTTCACAATATAACTACTATGGAAATGATTTGGGTAACTACAATGTACAACCTACATTGAATTGCTTATCTTCCCAGTGGCTGTGGGTGAGAAGGAAAGGAAGGAAAAGATCTGGAACTCAAAGTTTTAAAAACAAATGTTTAAAAATTTGTTTTTTACATGTAACTGGGAAATAAGATATACAGGTACTGGGGTATAGAAACCCATTTGCCCTACTAGAAAGTTAGAGGGCTTGTAGGGGAGGATATGAAAGAGAACACATTGGGGCAAGGGGTATTCAATAGGCTTGCTGTTTTGGGGTGGGGGTAGGGGAAAGACAGGGAAAAAAATTGTAACTCAAAATCTTGTGGAAATGAATGTTGAAAACTAAAAACAAATAAATAAATTTTAAAAATAAAAGGCTAGAAATGGGAAAAAATGGGAGTTGAGAAGAAGACATTGTGAAAAATTCTGAGTCTAAACATGCCTCATCTCTGCAGAAAAGCTGAAAAAAAAAACCCACTTTTATGCCCTCTCTCTTCCCCAGCACCTTACTGAGAAAGAAACAGCATAATTTTCAAATCACTTCATTTTATACAGTCATATTCATTGAAGTAGAGAAAACCTTCACTCAAATGCATATTCATTTATCCATTCATTGATTTTACTATATTTTCATTTATTTTGTTAAATATTTCCCAATTGCATTAAAAAATAACATTCATATTTAAAAAAAATCAAATTTCAAGTTATCTACCTTCCTCCTGCCCCACCTTCACACTTTCAGAAGACAAGCAATATGATATTGATTGTATATGTGAAGTCATGCAAAATATATTTTCATATTAGCCATGTTATGAAAGAAAATATAGAGAAAAAAATAAAATGAAAGAAGTATTTAAATGCATATAATTTTTCCAGTGTTAATAGTTTTTAAACTTCAGAGCACAAAGCATTTTTTTTAGATGAATGGAAATGACACCAAATGGTTGAGCATAGAAGTATACTTTTAAAATGCCCTGAGGACAGTCGTAGAAAGAGCACACACAGACTTTGGAGTCTTGATCCCTGGGTTAATAACCTGGCTCTGCTATGTACTAGTGAAATGACCATGGACTAATAATTTTCTCTCTGCTTATTTTTCTCAGTATTCAAATTATGAAATTTATCTGTAATGTCATGTATTTTAGAATTTACTTGATTATGATTGCTATATTCATAAAAGTGTAGGGATTCATTTGCCTAGGACCTGATTATTTGTAAAAGTGTGTCTAAGTCCTGAATATAAATATATTTTGTCCTCAACCCTCTAAATCTTTATTCAAATATGTCTGAAGTCCTAGATAGTTCCTGATATAGATGTTACATTTAATGGGTAAGAATCCAGGACAAGGACAAAATAGGATCCTGGAGCTTATTTACTCCTGACATTCTCTCTGCCTCTGTTTGTATCTTCAGTCTGCCTTTCTGTTTCTGTCTCTCTTTTCTATCTCCCTCTATCTTTCTCTACACCTACATTTCATACATATTTATATAAAGTGAATAAGTGTATATTTACACACACATACACACATATATAGTTTTGCATATATGTATATTGCATAAATATATATGTACATACAAATACACACACATATAGGCATGTCCATATGTGTTGTAATTTATTTAAAATCTATACATATACACATATATGTATGTGTATGTATATGTGCATATGTGAATGTATATATGTATGTGTATATTTATGTGTATATATGTATATGTATGTGCATATGGCCTCAAACCCAGGAACCCAGGAGGATCTGTCTTCAGTCTTAACCTCTGATGACTGACTCTGGGCAAGACCCTTAACTTCTTGGTCCTCTGGGAATCTCCCTAAGGCTATAAATTGCAGAGAGTTTTGCTTATCTCCATTAGTAAAGGAATTGTCCTCAACCAGAAACTCCTTACACCCAAGAAATCACAAATTTAGCTCCTATACTGTAATGGAATTGCAAATTTAAAGATCTTCCCTGTCCCTAGGCTAACATGCACCTGGAGCCTGGGGTGGGAGGCTTGTTTTTCAGTAGATACTTTTTGATTGGCCAGTGGGTCCAGAAGGTTGTTACATTCTCTGAGCCAGGAGAAGGCTATATAAACCCTGATTTGAGGCTTTGTTTTGGGGCTGACTTTGAAAAGTGTTCTGTGATTTGATCAGATGAGACTCTGGGAAGCCTTTGTTGAGAGCCCTGGCTTTGAAAAACCCAGATGTTGATTTGGTATGGATGTAATGTTGGACAGTTTGGAAACCTGTCTACTTCATCTGTTTCTCTGTCTTGATAATTCTGTCTGTATACTCTGAAGTTCGGGGTGCTCACCTTTTCCCCCTGAACTAGGTAAACGATATATGTTTGACCAATTAAAGTAAACTTGTTAACCCATTTTGAGTTGCTTTCCTTTAGCAAAGCAGATCTAAGAACCTGTGTTGGCAGCCACCCTGGGGACGCTTGGGGTGCTTGCTGCTACAAATGGTGTCAGGAACAGGATCTGCAGAGTAAAAGGAAAGTATGGGGGCTGGGATAAATGTTTGTTTCCCAGTTGTGGTAGCTGTGATTATGTGGAGCCGTGGAGCAGGAGAGAAGAATGGCCTGCATGCAGACTTCACTGAGCTGAGAGCAGGAATGGTGAGCTTCCTGCATCGGGACCTGGGCAGAAGCCAGGAGCGGCTGCCGCCTGCGGGAGGAGAAGGAACCCAGGAGTTAGGAATTCAGCCACAGGAAAAGATAAAAACTGAGCAGCAAAGCAGAGGCACTGAATGTTTTGTAGCAGCAAGCACCCCAAGCGTCCCCAGGGTGGCTGCCAACACAGGTTCTTAGATCTGCTTTGCTAAAGGAAAGCAACTCAAAATGGGTTAACAAGCTTACTTTAATCAGTCAAACATATATCGTTTACCTAGTTCAGGGGAAAAAGGTGAGCACCCCGAACTTCAGAGTATACAGACAGAATTATCAAGACAGAGAAACAGATCAAGTAGACAGGTTTCCAAACTGTCCAAACATACATCCATACCAAATCATCATCTGGGTTTTTCAAAGCCGGGGCTCTCAACAACGGCTTCCCCAGAGTCTCAACTGATCAAATCACAGAACACTTTTCAAAGTGAGCCCCAAAACAAAGCCTCAAATCAGGGTTTATATAGCCTTCTCCTGGCTCAGAGAATGTAACAACCTTCTGGACCCACTGGCCAATCAAAAAGTATCTATTGAAAAACAAGCCTCCCACCCCAGGCTCCAGGTGCACTTTAGCCTAGAGGCAGGGAAGATCTTTAAATTTGCATTTCCATTACATATACCTGTCCTCTGCCCCCTCCCTTACTCACGGACACACATATTTGTATATGTATAGGTATGTAAATAGTTTAATATATATCATCTATCCTATGACTTTTTATTATGGATATTTTCTGACAACGATACATTGAAAAATTAAATGGGTGTGAATATTTCCTCTCTTTAAATGATCAATAATATTTCTGAAATTTTCTCATATCAGTTATTTCTGCTATTTGAGAATATATATTCACCTGTTTTCACTGGAACTTTTCATGCTAAATAGCACTCTATTCTCATGGATCCATTTGTCTTTAGCTTGTCTGCTGGCCCTATCACAGGTTTTCTCTTCCTTTCTTGCTGTGTTCCATGCTCTGCCATGCTATGGCAGCTCTTTTGTTGAGATTCCAAATTCCAAATGATCTCATTTTAGCAATGTGGAAGCCAGAGATCTTTAGGAAGTTTGGAAAGAGCCTTTCCTTCCTCCATCTACTTTTTTTTAAAATGTAGAACTGTGACTTCATTGGCATAGGGAATTACCAAAAGAGGAAAATCTCTACCAATGAAGGTCTTTCTCTGCAGCTTATAGTCTTGGAGAAGTGCCTAGAGCCCTGAGACACCAAATGAGTATTTAAGATTGTATACTTAGACTCAGCTCTTACTGACTCTCATATTGATTCTCTTTCCTTATGCCAAACTGACTCTCTGTCTACTTAGAAACAATACAAATTTCTCCTTCATTAAAAAATACCATCATCATCTTAGTTTTTATTCATTCTCTTCACAAAAGTTGAAAAAAAAAAGAATTATTACCATTCTCTCCCTTCCCCATCTATTTCTTATTTATTGACATGTTTCTAGCTTTGCTTATAAACTATGGTATTTGCTAATATAGAAGTAATTCTCTGGATTTATTTAAACTAGGACCTATGTCACTTAAGGGTGCTCCTGAATAAATCTGCAAACCTTGCTGTTTGCAAACTTTACAAAATTGTGACAGAGCTGGCATTAGATTCATTTATGAAGATAAAATTAATTTTTGATAAATCTTCCGTGGAGTACCAGTAAAATAGTTTTCTCTGTCTTAGCTTGTTAGAAAGAACACTGTGTTCAAAGTAATGAGAAGTAAGTTCAAATTCTAGATTTTGATTCTGTTATATTGGTATTGTGGCTCTGGGTAAGTCACTTAACATCTTGAAGTCATTTTCCTCATCAGTATTAAGGCAAGAAGTGCATTACTATCACATCAGCAGGGTTGTTCCTCCTTCTTGAAGCTGAAGGGGTTTATAGACCTCCCCCCAAAGAAAAGACCCTCAGTCCTTGAACTTTCCCACAAATTTCAGGAATGTGCCAGGAAAAAGAGGTAAATATATATTCTCAAATAGCAGAAATAAGTGATATGGGAAAATTCCAGAAATATTACTGATCTAGTATAATTGATTATTTAAAGGAGAGAGGAAATATCCATAACCATTTAATTTGTCAATATATCGTTATGAGAACATATTCATAATAAAAAAAGTCATAGTGAGGATAGAGGATATATAGTAAACAACCTGGTATCACAGTGAATAATCTCTTCAATGATCCTTTTATTGCAGCCCAAGCCACCTCAGCTCTTCATTCTCTGTTCCTTCCAGACAACCCCAGGCTATTTGCCATTCCTAGATCCCATCCAGATCTTCCCACAGTCTTTCTGTATAAAAATATCAGTCTCATCCTCATCAAAATGTCAGATTCGTAAAATCTGGCCCACTTATATTGGCATCACAAATAGTGCAGACTCACTATGTGTCTGGTCTGCTTCTACTGGTGTTACAATAAACTTTTTACTTGGACTGAAAAAAGGCTTGAGTGATCAAAATCTTTTTATGGGGATCCCTGCCCTGTAACCTTGCATTTCAGGGTTCTCATCACCCCTAGACCACCATGGAACCACCTTGACATCAGAGAAGCTGTTGGTTCTGTCTTTCACTACTACCTTTAGAGTCTTTCAGAAAAGTTTAGAAAAATCCCAGGTTAATTTGTATGGACCATATCAACTCCTGAGGAGGATGGGAAGTGGATAGGTGAATGAAAAGGTGGTGCAAGAGGCTTCCAAGACCTAAATAGATATAGTGAGCAAGCATTGTTCCAGGGGAGGAAACGTGTCTTGGAGCTGGGGCAAGAAGCACATATCAGGCAGGTGGCCAACACATACGTATTAAGCACCTACTGTGTATCAGGCACATGGAGCAACTAGGTTGCAGAGTGGATAGAGTGCCAGGCCTGAAGTTAGGAAGACTCATCTCCATGAGTTCAAATCTGTCCTCAGACACTTACTAGCAGTGTGACCCTGGCCACTTAACCCTGTTTGCTTCAGTTCTTCATCTGTAAAATGAACTGGAGAAAGAAATGGCAAACCACTAGAATCTTTGTAAATCTTTGTAAAAAAACAAAAACACACAAAAACCCCAGAAAACACCCAAATGGAGTCAGACATGATTGAAAAACAAATGAATAACAGATGTGCCAGTCACTGTGTTAAGTTCTGGTACTACCAAAGTGGGGGTGGGGGGTGGGGAGAGAGAGAGAGAGAGAGAGAGAGAGAGAGAGATTGGGGTAAACTATCTCATACAGAAGAGGCAAGGGAAAATGGTTACAATGGAGGGGAAGAATAGGAAGGCAAAAGGGAATGGGTCAACCTTATTCCCATTGAATCTGGCTTGAGGAGGGAGTGAAATACACACTAAATAGGGTATCTCACCCTCCAGGAGAATTAGGGGGGAAGGGGATGAGAGGAGGGATGATGGAAGGGTGGGCAGGCTGGGGGGGAGGAAAGTTGGAAGCACCCACTTTTGAAAAGGGATGGGGTCAAAGTAGAGAATAGAACAACTGGGAGGTGGGATAACAGGAAGGGAAATATAGTCAGTCTTTTACAATATATCTACTATGTTATTGTTTTGCACTAGCCACACATGTACAACCTATACTGAACTGCTTATCTTCCCAGTAAGGGTGGGTGACAAGGAAGGAAGGGAATGAATCTGGAATTGAAAGTTTTAAAATCAAATATTCAAATATATATATGTATATATATATACATATACTATTATTAATACCATCTTACATGTAATTGGGAAATAAGATATACAGGCACTGAGGCATAGAGATCCACTGGAAAAGTGGAAAAGGGTATGGGAGAAAATATGGGAGAGAGCAGATTGGAGGAGGGGATATCCTGTGGCCTACTATTTTGGGGCAATGGGTAGGGGAAAAACGGGGAGAAAATTTGTAACTCAAAATCTGGCAGAAATGAATGATGTACATCAGAAGTTAATAAAGCATTAAAAAAAAAGAGAGAGAGAGGGATGGAAATAATCCCTGACCTTTAGGAATTCACTTTCTAAGGGGATAGACAATGCACAAATAACTCTGTACATACATGCAAAAACTCACCTCTTTTATTTATCACTACTATCACTGTCTATATACAGGTGCAACTTCAGGTACCCATCTCTTCTGATTGTGCTGATGATCAGTGAAAACGGGCCCCTTAAAGGGACTGGCTAGGCAATAATAGACTCAAATATAGGCAGGACATAAAATGAAGGAAAGTCATTCCTATGCTGACATTCCCCTTTGCCTAGTTAAAGGAATGTTAAAGTGAATGAAGCACTCCTCTGGAGGTGCCCATGGATTGGCTCTTCTGTTTCTCCTGTGTGGTCTTCCTACACATGGATTCATGACTCCTTTCCCCAATTTGACAAACTGTCACTTTGTCTATATCAATGGCAATGTCCTATTTGCTCTACCTCTTTTATGGCTCTGTCTAATCTAAAGGAGTGACTGTAGTGATCAGACTCTCCATGAGATCTTCAGGTCTTCAAGTCTCTGGGAAAACAAATTTTCCTTGAAGGGGGTTTTCCCTGCCAAATCACATTGTTTGAGATGAAAAATCTTATCCAAAATTTAATCAAGAACACAGACATCTCTTAGGATAGGAACAGGAATTTATTCTCTTCCCTGGGTGAAGAGGGTGGTCTTCCCCATGACCGATCATGAGGAAGAGGCACTTTTCAAAAGGCAGAACAAGAATTTATACCCTAAGGGGTCCCTTCTCCCATTGGTTGGGGGTGGGGTGGGGCTCAAGTCTGGGCACGAAAATCTTCTCCAATGGTAAACAAACACAGAAGCCTGCCCAGGAGGCTGATTGACAACAAGGGAAAGGCAGGAAAGGGTCCCAAAGCAATGGGGAGGAGTGATCTCAGGCTGTTCCTGATCCCCCACTGGCCAGGAGGAGGGGCCCTGCAGAGTCAAAAAATCTGATAGCCTCCTGCAGGGGCTTGCTGCTGATTAACAGAAGAAGAAGGAGTGGGGCAAGGGAGAGCGAAGTTCTGAGAAGTTTTCACTCCCCCTCCCCCCACAACATTTTATAGGTACAATAGTTACCTACTTTATTCATAGGGCTGACCTTGGATCATGTCAGGGAAAATTGGAATTCAAGAAGAAAACAAAGGACCTAGAATGAACAAAACTCAAATTGACTGTCCCTAGTCCAAATAATTCAATCAAATTTATCAATTTCTGTTTTTAGTTGCTAGCTAAATAAAATCTCTCCCTTCTTGCTACAGATGGTCTTCAAATATTTATAGCCCATTACCAAGTCCCAGTGTCTAAATTATTGCTAAGTCAAGACCTAAGTGGTGAGCTTCCTTAATCTGTGATTATAAATCAATTCCTATTTACCCCTAATTACTTTTTTCCATTCTCATGTGAATCCCCGCTGTTTATCTGTACTTCGGTTGGCACCAAGGTTTCCCAAATTGAGTGCAGCCTCCTGGACTTGTGCTAAGGGTGACAATCCTGTTGCTGCCCTGTACTGTGTTGGCTCTCCATGTTGGTCCCAGAATTGCATTGACCTTTGGGTCACTGTCATAGCTCATTGTAAATCATTTAGTTAGCTGTCCAAGATCACCTCCAGGTTTCTTTCACATCAGTGTTTTTTCTGGACTCTCTCACCTTTGCTAAACTTGTTTTTCAAATTTCTTTGCCCATACCATCTCTACCTAAATAAACATTTGTCTCTTTTACTCCCTAAATCCCCCAAACTTTCCTTAATTTCTAGTTTCTGAAAGTCCTTTGCCAGGTTTTCCCCCTTTGTAAGATTCTTTTGCTTCTCTTAATTTAGTATTATGAGATCACTGATGAAAATGTTCATAAAATTAATGTTTAAGACCTGTATTAATTTCACTCATATGGTTGATATCATTTAAAATGAGAATGTTGAAAATAAATAATTAGAAAGACCTGATTATTACGTCAAGGAATCATAGGGCCATAAATCTAGAGATGGGAAGGACCTCAGAGGCTTTCTGGACCAAAGCTTTCATTTTATGGCTGACAAAGCAAAGATCCAAGCAAATTCATTGACTTGCTTAAGGTCACACAGCTAGCAAACATAAGAGGTGACATTTAAAGGCATGTCATGCCTCTCAAATTTATCAGTTCCAAAACTTTATTAACACTTCCTGATTAGATTTCAGTCTTAAAGAGCCCTTGCAAGCAGGATGCTTTGCAGTGTCATTTATTTGTTCAAAAACCTTCATTAACCTCCTATGGCACTTCCCCTCAGATTATGTTTTGTTTGGATTTTTTTTCACTTTTGGGGTTTTCCTGGCAAAGATAGTGGAGTGGTCCACCATTTTCTTCTATAACTCATTTTACAGATAGGGAACTGAGGCAAACAGGGTCACACTGCTAGTAAGTGTCTGAGGACAGATTTGAATTCAGAAGGATGAGTTTTCTTGATTCTGGGCCCAGTATGAACCACCTACCTGCCCTTATGTAAATATGAATTTATTATACAGCTAATTAAAAATAACATTTTAGGGAAAGCCCATTAATACTAGGATTCAATCTAGAACTATAGTTCTAAGTAACACATTTTCTTTAAAAATAACATAGAAGTTCATTCATAATAATATATAGGATTTTCATATATTCCTATATTATTAATGAGTTGACATTTGAAGGCCTTAAAGGAATGCAAAAATAGCTGCAATCATTTAAAACCAAGGTATGTTTTTCATGTATCCACCAGAGGGCATCCTTATTATTTAAAGTTGCAACACATTTAAGTGTTATAAACATTTTGCTGCCACAGAATAGAATGCCATACAATCTTAGAGCTGGAAGTGACCTTCAAAAAAGCCTATTTGTTCAATTCCCTTATGCCTTATTAGCTCGAGACAAAATACTTCATACTAGAGCCCTGATTGAATAAATCAGGGTTTGGTTGAGAGTTAGGAGTTTCATTTTCTAATCCCAGTTTT
Source organism: Petaurus breviceps papuanus (assembly GCF_028583685.1). Lineage (NCBI taxonomy): Eukaryota > Metazoa > Chordata > Mammalia > Diprotodontia > Petauridae > Petaurus > Petaurus breviceps. The sequence goes on from NW_027187327.1 coordinate 6,073,174, forward strand.
GTCATTGTCTTGCATTTTAACTCTACGCAAGCCAGGGTTTGTAGATGAAAAGAATCTTAGCAATGGTCTCAGTCTTTTATTTTATAGTATTAACTGTAACAGCTAGAGCTTATGAAGCACTTTTAAGTTTACAAACTACTTTACAAATATATACATTTTTTTCCCTCACAACAACCTTGAGTGATAGGTACTTTTAGTATACTAATTTTACAGGGAAGTAAATGAGGGACAGAGGGATTAAGTGACACATCTAAGGTCAAAAGGGTAATAAGTGTCTGAGGCAGGATTTGGATTCAGGTCTTAATGACTCTGTGTCCAACCCTTTACCTGACTGAGAACACTGAATCTCAGACAAGTTAAGTCTCAGAACTGGGATGCAAACTCAGATGCCGAAACAAATATTTTTTTCTACTACATCATAATTTCTTCTTTGTTTCCCAGGATCTCTAGATATAAATGGAGACTGTAATATCTGTCTTTTCCCCCTTCTATCTAGTTCACTTTTGAATCGAGAAGACCTAAGTTCAAATCATGCTTCAGACACTTATTAGCAAAAGAACTCCCACAAGTCATTTAGTATCTATCAGTCTTAGTTTCCCCATGTATAAAATTCAGATAAAAAGAGCATCTAACTCACAGATTTGTTGCAAGAGCCAAATGAGAATGGCAAAAAACCAACCAAACAGAACAAAACAAAACACTTTGCCAATTCTAAAAGTGCTATACAATTGTGAGCTATTATTCTACATAATTTTATAGATAAGGAAACTAAAGAGGTTAAGTGACTTGGTCAGGGTTACACAATTAATATATGGTAGATCTTGGATTTGATCTTTTTAGATTTTCATCTAGGAAGCTTTTCACTATTGCCACTTAACATTTCTACCCCATTTAGCTATTATTCTCATTTCTTTCCTTTCCTTTGCAGCAAAACCTTGGAAAAGTTGCTAATACTCAATACCTCTATTTTCTCAGAAACTGTTTATCCTTAATTCCTTGACAATCTTTCTATCTTCATTGATTCTATTAAATCTCTTTTTAGAGGCTGTCAATAACTTTGAATTTCCAGATTCAATAACTATTTTTGTTTTTGTTTCCATTTAGTTTGTATCTTTCTTGAGTGGAAGTTTTCGACATTGTTTGCCGCTATTGACTTCTTTGTTTCCAAGATATCACACTTTCCTGGCTTTTCCTTCTTTTCTCTTACTCTCTGTTCTCTTATTCCCCATCTTCTTCCTGACCTTTAACTTAAATTTTCACTTAGTTTCTGTCTTGAACCCTTTTCTTTTTTGTCACTCTCTTCCCTGGTATTTGTGTTCCTCAACTTCTTAACATGGTTTCAACTGTCATTTCTGTGCAGATACGAACTCTGGCCTCTTTCTTGATTTCAAGACCCTGTAACTTCCTACGGGACATCTATCTCTATCTGAACATCCCTCTAACACCTAAAATATGGCATATGCCAAACTAAATCCCACAACCCTTTAATTGTATAGATTACAATCTATAAGAAAAATTATTTCTTTTGCAGGAGGCTTTTCCTGTTCCACAAGCATCTAATACCTATCAAATACCTTCCTCTACTCTGTATATGTCCTATATGCACCTGGTTACTTACAGGTTGTCTCACTATTAGAATATCAGTTCTTTGAAGACAGGGACTGTTTTTGCCTTTCTTTACATCCCCAGCATTTAGAATAGTGTCTGTAACCTACCAAATATTTAATACATCTTTGTTGATAGGCTGATCATTTTAAAGGTCACATACTTCATGGAAGACTGGAACTCAGTTCTCCCAACTGTCAGTGTGTTTTTCACTACATTATCTTTTTACTACTCTGTCCCCCATTCTCCTGTCTCCTACAGATAGAGTGGCTATATTTTTTAATTAAAAATCAAAACACAGTTCTGGTGCCATCAGGGTATATCCCACGGACAGCCATTTTCTAAAAGAGAAGAGTAGAATGAATAGGTAATTGATGAAGATGGGAAATATGGCTTCAGCAAAGAAAACTAAGGCACAAGTTGGAATAATGAAAAGTGGATTCATGAAAATAAAGATTCAGGCTAGATCTGGAGTTGGAGGCAGAAAAAAAGGAGTGACAAGTTTAGCTGCATTGTCATGACCCAAAGGCCTGGGGAAGTAGGCCAATGGATGTCCTGAAAATATTGTAAAATTCTTTGGTCCCAAATGAATATTTTTTGTGTCTAGTTATAGTTTTTTCCATTTACTTTAGGGCTCTACCATTCATCAGTGGAGCTGTGGATAGTCTTTCTCAATCTAGGGATGCCAGTCTTAGATGCAGATACAGAATTGCCTTCCTTGAGTTGTTCTCTACAGCTTCAGACCCTTCCTTTGAAAGATCACAGTCATTTTGTTCTCAACTTTGTAGGAATTTTTCTCATTGAACTTACCAAACAACCATTTTCAAATGCATCTTCTCATGGATCCAGCTATGGATCCTAATAAATTAGATACATTTTCTATCCTTTCCTCTACCCAGAAGAACCCAGAAATCTCTATCAAGAACTCTTACCAGGCCCATATCTGGAACTCTTACTTGTAAGTCCCCAACATCTCTGAATCTAGGCTGTTAGGCTCATCCAATAAGTTTCAATATAGTTGTACCTCTGGAATGTGAAAGAGATGAGCTCTTCATCCTTATTACCTTCTACTCCCTTTTGTCTCATTGTCTCATTTTGTCTTCTCTATGTACCATTGTCTCAGGCCAGATGGTTCTGGTTTCTTCTCTTCTATAATGTTTTATTCATTAATGCACCTCAAGTATAGAGAATGCTGTTTTCCCAAACAAGGCATGCTTCTAGGGCTAGACTTTACTGCATAAGTTACTAGGTTCTCTTCAGACTGAGATATATGTTGCCATCTAATGATGATGATAATTTAATACTTTCCCCTGCATGCAGATATGAGTTATGTCTAGCTTCCACTCCAATTAAACTTTCCCATTAATTTCTTCTTCATTTCAATTAGAGGTTCCATTCTTAACCTGGCTTTAGTCTGAATAATAGTACAGAGAGATTAAATAATCAAGATCTGGGACAGAAACTTCTTTTTAAAAAATTCTTTTGACCATAGGAAATTCTGATTCATTCACATTTCCTTGTCATCCATCCAGCTGCATGATAGAAATAATTCACTTTCAGTTAAGTGTCAGTCCAAGTTTAGTCTTGTGGAGAATTTAATTTGTGGACTCATTCATCATCTTTATGTTTATATATGTGATCAGTGATAGACTTGGTTTCATCTAAACTGCAGTTTTCCATTTAGATTAGTAGGGCATTGTTTTGAGATTCATTTACAAAAACATATTTACTTATTTGTTTATAGCGGTACTTTGTAGAAGCACCAACACATAATTATTCCATCTAGCTGTCAGAGTGAGCAGTTTTTAAGTGACTGTTTAATAACAGTGGTAATGCATTATTATGCCCTTGTCTTGCTTACCTTGTAGCTGGAGGGTGATTATTTACATTTACAGTGAAGACATGCCATTATTTCTAAGTGTAAGTAGTTTCATAATGTGGAAAATGGCCTTTTCCTGCCATGACAATGATCAGGGTATAGCTTTTCTCCCAAGATTCTCCCCACTCCCAATTCAAAGATCAACTTGTCAGTTAAGCATCAATGAAAATGAATAGTTAACCTTTTTTCTCTTTTCCCATGGTCTGATCAAATCCTGGAAATCAAAATGTCAGAATTTTCAGAGTCTTAGAGAATTTCCAAATGTCATTTAAACAACTTGGTTAATAGTATTAATAACTGACAGTTTTTTTTTTTATTAAGCTTTACACATAGGATTTCATTTGATCCTCACATTTTACCCATTTTTTCTCATTTTACCATCAACTCTTAAATTCCTTTATTACAATCCTATTCTTGCTCTTTCCTTTCCAAATCTTAGCCTCAATCATCTATCTTCCATACTTCTATCTCTGATGCTCTCTAGCTATGTGGCCCGCAACCAACCAATCAATCAATAAACATATATTAAGCACCTAACTCTGTGCTAAGTACTGTGAAATATGACACAACCTCTATGAACCTCAGTTTTCTCTTTTGTAAAATGGAATGATACCAATTGCTTTATATTGTTGTTGTGAACATCAGATAAGTTAATATGCATATACTTTGTAATTAAAGTGCTTTAAAAAGCAAAACCTCTGGAGGCTGCTAGGTGGTGTGGTGAATACAGCACTGGCCCTGGAGTCAGGAGGACCTGAGTTCAAATTTGACCTCAGACACTTAACATAAAAACTGTGTGACCTTGGGCAAGTCACTTAGCCCCAGTTGCCCTACCTTACCCCCTCCAAAAAATCAAAAACAAACAAAAAAAGATGAAGAGCACTCTCAAGAAGAGATTGGGGGGGGTAGGGGGCGGCTAGGTGGTGCAGTGAATAAAGCACCGGCCCTGTAGTCAGGAGGACTTGGGTTCAGATCTGGCCTCAGACACTTAACGCAAAAACTAGCCATGTGACCCTGGGCAAGTCACTTAACCCCAATTTCCCTCCAAAAAGCAAAAATAAATAAACAAGGCAAAACCTCCTTGAACATCATTTGAGCTTTGCCATTGTTGCTGAGAATGTTACTTTTTTTCCAGTCATCCATGTCTGCAAAGCTGGAACTACTGGTGATGACTCCTCCTTCACATGTTGTATTTAATCAGTTTCCAAAATTTATTGATTCTAACTCAGTCTGGTCTAGGGCTCAGTCTGGAGAGTGGAACAAACTGAAACACTCTTCGATCACTTGGAATTTAACAAAAGAAGTTCACTTTACAATAGCATAAAAAAGATAATAAGTAAAGACAGTGTTTATTCAGTAAGGCATAGATCTCCTGAACTTCAAATCTGCTAAAATGATGTGTCTGGTCAAAAGTTTATATTGATTTATAAGACAGTGGAATATCCATCAAGCTTAAAGATTACTCATCACTGGTGTACTGGACTTTTATTTCTTCAGTGCCTGGGAAGCTTATATCAATATTTAGAACCTTGCAATGTTGAATCAAATTAAGACTTAAAGATGGTTTGTTTGTCTTTTTAGAGAAAATAAAACGAATTATCCTAAGTCTTCCTAAGACTAGGAAACTTCTAGTCTTAATACCATAAGTTCTAACCAGATTAGTAAAAGAGCACCTCAAACTTTCTCTTCTCCAGTCTATCCCTCACATAACTATCAAATTGTAACTCCTGAATGACAATAAGACCATTCATTCTTCTTCTTAGGAAGCCTATGTGGCTCCCTATTGCTTGTATACATAAAAACTCCCCAGTTTAGTATGTAAAACCCTTCACAATCCACATCCTATTTGCTTTTTAGTATTATTGTGTATAATTCCCACATATACTCCCAATTCCAACCATAATGACTTTCTTGCTATTTCTTGAGATTGGAATTCTGACTCCTGCTTCTGCATTTTTGCCAAACTTTCCTCTGTGCCTGGAATGAGCACCTTAGAATCTCTATTTTCCTTTGAGGCTCAATTTATGTGCCAATGCCTATCTTTTTTTTCTCTCTCTGGTTGTCAGTGCTATATTGTTTATTCATCCTCTGAAAATAATCATGTATATGTATTACTATATAGATATTTCTTTCATATTTCCTATGTATGTGATAGGTATTTATTCCATGCTTGTTGGATTAGATAAAGTAGTAGCCACAATTTTTTATTTTTCTCATTTTACAGATGTGGAAACTGAGAGTAAAGGATTTTATATGGCTTACCCTTTAATCACATAAATCTTAAATACCAGAAGCTGGATTAACATCCAGGTATCTTCCAATTCTAAATTTGTCAATCTTTCCATTATTCCAGACATCTTCCTTTACAAACATACAGAAAGTAAACTCCAGAAAACAATTATATTAAATTAAGCTTCAGTAAAGAGACATACTTGAAAGAAATGGCAAAATATTGTCAGTAAGGCAAACCATGATCTGATGATGAAGTCAGCAACAAATATGTATTGAGTTTCAATATTCCCTTAAATGAATAGAAACAAAAACTTCCTCAGTCATTCTGACTATGGTGTAAATATCTGACTTTACTAAGCATGGAGGTCAGTAATGACTTAATGATCTGTGTTCTGCTTTACTTTATATACAGATTTGAATCTTGATTATTTGAGTGAGTTATATTTGGTGTCTTGGACCGACTTCTCATATTGGTTGTTTTGATAAATAAAAATCTCCCTATCAATGACAGGATTCAAGCAGATGATGCCTGTGATGTTGTAGAAGGGATCATTGCTTTGGGTGTGAAGTTTCAGTTACTAGTAACAATGATGGTGAGGAGAATGATCATGATGACAATAAATGACACTGTCATAGATTTCTGTAATCTTCCAAGTATTTTAACATACATTAACTCATTTGATTCTCAAAACAACTCTGTCCAGTAGTCATGATAACATTATTTTCATTTCAGAGTGGATGAAACTGAGGTTCCAAGAAATTAACTGAGTTGTCTAAGGGCATATGGCTTACCAGTAAAGTGGAAACTCCAACTCACATTTTTTGACACCTAGCTCATTGTGCTTTCCACTAGTTCTTTCCATTTATAAGAGTCTCTGATTTTTATCTAAGAAATGTTTTGGATAACTTGTACTTCCTCTCTTATTAATACAGAATTATTGAATAGAAGCTTCTTGTTGTTTGTGAATCCTTTTGACCATTTTTGGGGGAAGTAGTAAACATCTAAAAATTCTTTGTCTGATTTCTTTTGTTTAATTATTTCTGTTCCCCACCTAATAATAGATCTTAGAATGTTCAGTGCAAACACCCCTTATTTTTCTCTAAGCTTGCTGAAGGAAAGGCCAATAGACAATTCTATGTAATGTAAAATGTAATCCAAATAAATCATACATTCCAGAAGGAATTAATGATACAGTGTCCTCTAAAACAAGCCAAAAGAAACTACTTGGAGTTCCTTATTATAAAGAAGTTCACTTATTAGGGACAAAAGGACATATTTATAGTGTAACGGGTAGCAGGGCTGAATGATGCCTTGAGGTAAAAAAAAAAAAAAAACCAGACCTGAAGGATTTCCTTTCTTTCTTTTTTCCTTTTTTTTTTTTTTTGTGGCTACAAGATACTATATTATTAAGTGATAAAATGTCCATGTGTGACACAAAGCCTGATGTTCTTTTTGTGAATGAGAGGAACTTACATTCTTGCTTTATTCAGAATAAAACTATGATATACTTTGTGACCTCCACCCTTTCAATGTCCAAGTTAGGCAATCATTAATGTAACAATAAAAAAAAAACCAGTGTGTCATCTTTATGGCTGTATATATTTTTGCTAAATTTTTTTTAAATCCACCTTTCAGAAAAAAAAGTTAAAATGATCTACATTGATTACAGCCAAAAATATACTTTGATTAAAGACTAAAATCTGGGAATGGGAATGAAGAATTAACAAATTCATGATTAACCTTCTGTTTATAATTTGCTTATAGAAGGCTGATTTTAATTGAGTAAAGTTTTATAGCCTGATCAGGACAATTTCTATGTGAAAATGATGATTTGGTTGGTCTTTCTGGAATAAAATAAAAGACTTGGAATTTTAAATCTTTATTCATTTATTAAGAACCACTAATAACCAACAAACAGGCAAAATCTTATTTTTTTAAATTTTGCAATAAATCTAAGAATTGTTCAATGTAATCATTCCTTTCAGAGGCATGGATTATTCCCCTTACATATTCTCATCTTTTTTAATGTTTGGTTTTCCTTTTTAAAGTAAATTTTATTTATATATATTGCTTTTTATGTCACAAAATTTCCCCCAGAATCCCTTCTCCTTCTACTCCCCCTGCTTCTTCTCCCCCTAAAAGTTCATCATACATAGCAAAGAATGTTTTAATAGGAAAAAATAATAGAAAAGAAGAGAAAGATTAGCAACATTGATTAATATCTGGAAAAAAAATCTAAGCATGCATGAAATTAATCACACCTGTGAACCTCCCACTGTTGTAAATGGGTGGACTGGATATGTCTTTGGGGTGGCTAGGTGGTGAAGTGAACAGAGGACCAGTCCTGGAATCAGGAGGATCTAAGTTCAAATCTGGCCTCAGATACTTAACACTTACTAGCCACCTGACCTTGGCTGAGTCACTTAACCCCAATTGCCCTGCCTTCCCCCTCCAAAAAGCAAAAGAAAAATATTCTTTGGAGTCATATTTTTTTTGTAGTTTTGTCACCCTCATGCCTGTTTGCATTATGTTCTTTCCATTTACATTATTGTAGTCATCATGTACCTTATTTTCTTGACTCTGCTTACAGAACTCTGCATCAGTACACCTAGTACTTTTCATTTCTTTGTTACTGTCAGTCACAATTTCTTTGAGTACAATAATATTCTATTACATTCATGTATCATAATTTTCTTGGCCATTCCCCAATTGATGTACATCTATTTTGCTACTGATTCTTTGCTATGACAAAAAAGTGTTGCTATAAATATTTTGATGTTCTTTTTTTGTTCATATCTTCCCATAAATTACTAGCAGTTTACTTAAGATGTGGAGGGGGGGTATTATTAAGTAGACACCAGTGATTCATAAGCAGTCATTTATTTAAGGACCTATTATGTGTTGGGAACTTTGCTAAACTCTGGGAATACAAAAAAAAGGCAAATGACAATATGCTCTCAAGGATCTCAGAATCTAATGGGAGGAGAAAACATACAAACAACTGTGCAAACAAGACATATTATATACAGGAAAAATTGGAGATAATCACAGAGGGAAGGTACAGATATTAAGGAGGACTGTAAAAGACTTCCTTTAGAAGGTTATATTTCAGCATAGACTTGGAGGAAGTGAGGGAAGTCAGGAAGCAGAGATGAAGAGCAAGAAAATTTGAAGCATTGGGGATAGCCAGTGAAAATGGTACCAGAGAGATAGTATCTTATCCAGGGAAAAGGAAGAAGATAAGAATAACAGGTTACAAAGGATGTTATTGTAGGAGTATAAGGTGTAAGGAGCTTGGAAAAATGTGTGTGTGTGTGTGTGTGTGTGTATTTTATAAGGTTTTTGAACATTAAACAAAATATTTTATATCTGATATTGAATGTGATAGACAATAATGACAGTTTTTTAAGGGGATCATGGTGATATGGTCAGACCTATGCTCAAGGAAGATTGTTTTGGCATCTTAATGGAGGATAGACTGAATTGAGGAAAGATTTATGGCAAAGATAAGAGACAGAAGACTATTGCAATTGTCCAAGAATGAGGTGATGTGGGTCTGAACCAGGATGGTGGTAATATCAGTGGAGAAAAGAGGACATATGCAGAGATGTTATGAAAATAAATTTGACAGACATTTCGCCAGGTTAGATAAGGGGAATGATAGAGGGAGGAACTGAGAATAATAACTAGGCTGTGAGCCTGGATCATTGAGGGGATAGTGTTACTTCAACAGTAATAGGGAATTTGGGAAGAAGAGACAATTCCTTTATGAGGAAATATTTCAGTTTTGGGCAAGAGTTTAAAATATGTATTGGACATTCAGTTTGAGATGTCAAAGATTAGAGGTATGAGATAGGATTTCAGAAGAAAGGGTGGTAGATTGGAGAATCAGCATGTATATGTATATGCATATGTCTATATCTATGTCTATGTCTATGTCTATAGTAATTGAATCCATGGGAGCTGATGAGAAAGTCAAGTGAAATAGTAGAGAGTGAGAAGAAAAGAAGGCCCAGGACAGAGCCCTCAGGACAGACAACCCCATTAGCTAACTAATGATTAGCAGGTTAACACCTGCTTCTCAATGAAGATGAAGTAAAGAGGAGTGAGAAGAAGTGATTTTGATATTATGTATTACATATTTTAATCTATGATATTATCTATTATGTAGATACCAGTGGAACAGTGTGACGACCAAAGATAATCCCTCACTTTTGATACATGGCTAACCTACTTTCTATTCCAGTCATACACATCTCTTAATAACATACACTTTTCTTCTGTAACTACTTATTGTAATTGCTGAAACCTATTTATGACCTCCATGTGCAACTCCACTGCCCTTTTGGGGATGTACAACTTTATATCATTAATGATTATAGTATTTCATGACTCACAGCAATACAACAGTAGAAGAATATTGTCATTATTTTTAAGTTGAATTGTAGTAATTATTGTAGGAAAGTGGAGCCAAGATTGCACAGTAAAGACTGGGAGCCCATATTCACCTCCAAAAAACTTCAAATCAGCTTTCAAATAACACCTCAAATCTTGAGTGAAAGAATCAACAAGAAGTCAGGATGAAAAAATTTTTGAGCCTAGAACAATTAGGAAGTCTAGGTGGTCAGACATGGAGAGCTAGCAGTAGGCTGTGAAGGAAAGTTATTGTTCAGAAAGATGGAGGGGACCTAGAAAAGAGGACCTAAGTAAAAAAAAAAAAAACTTCTTGGCAAACTTTGGGAGGAATTATGGATGTTGGAATGCAGAATTGAAATAAATGTAGAAACTGTAACAGAACCATTATTTAATGAGGTACTGAAGGGTGGACCTAAAATCTAAGAAATTGTACAACTTTTAGAATGGGGGCTAAAAGGGTGAAGCGGTCATCTTAGGGGATATTCGAATAGGGCATTAGAATAATCTCAAGGATATACTAAACTACATCAAGCTAGTTTAAGTCAAATCATTGTGCATCTGTTAGATGCTTGCCTATATGAGTTATGGCTGTGGGGGAATGGGGCAGTTTTTGGCTATGAAAGCCACTTAACTCCTTTATTGTCAAATTTTACGTGCGTTTTATGTCCTGCCATTTTCCCCAGCTATAGTAAAATAATTTTGACTTCTGTAATAACTTGGATTGTGAAGAAAACCTGGGGGAAAGGCCAAGATCTCAGAGTGCCATAGCCTTTATAAGATAAATAGCTGAATCTTTATGTGGTGACAATGGAAAGTTGCCAGTGTGCAAGTATGGTCATCCTCAAATTGGGCAGATTGTGGTTTCATATCTTCTCAAGACCAACAGGAAATCAAGTATGGATTTACCAATAATATAATATACTGTATACCTCCTACTTCATTCACTTCTCTTTTTCCTTGCTTTTCTGGGGAATGTCTGACTAGGGGTAACACTATATTAATTTCAAGATGATCTTCCTCTGTCCTTAGCATTGTGTACTAAGATGAAAGGTAATATGTATTTGGAGGCTTTATATCTTAGAAATATTTTTAAGTATATAATATTTTTCTAAGCCTTTTACATCAACTCGATAAAACCATTCCCATGTGTTTTTCTGGAAGGCTGAGGAAACCATCTTTAGAATGCAAGTTGGTAACTGCCTAGGGAGTTCTGAGAGGCTAAGTGATTTGCCTGAGTTTATAGCCAGTATGTGTCACAGGTGGAATTTGAACCCACATCTATCTTGGTTTTCTATCCACTATGTCATTATCTAGATCTTTCATTAACTATGTAGAACTTTCCTTAGCATAAAGGACTCCCAGAGTAGAAACTTTTTTTTCTTCTTGTTGGAGCTGGGAGGGCAATGAAGTTGGGATTAAGTTATTTGCCCAAGGTCACACAGCTAGTAAGTGTTAAGTGTCTGAGGCTGGATTTGAATTTAGGTCCTCCTGACTCCAGGGCCAGTGCTCTATTCATTGTGCCACCTAGCCACCCCTAGAAACTCTTTCTACCAATGTAAATCTTTAATTTAGATTATCATAGAGATGCTAAGAGAAACTTCATCGTTAAGTGACCTGCCCTTGGTCACTTTGCAAGTACAGGGCATAGCAAGAGCCCTTAATTTTGTTTGTATCACAAACCCCTTTAATAATCTGGTAAAGCCTATGAATTCTTTCTCAGAATAATGTTTTTGTTTTGTTTTGTTTTGTTTTGTTCTTTTTTGAGGAGGGGAAGGCAGGGTAATTGGGCTTAAGTGACTTGCCCAAGGCACACGGCTAGTGTTAAGTGTATGAGTCTGAATTTGAACTCAGATCCTCCTGACCCCAGGGCCAGTGCTCTATTCACTGTGCCACCTAGTTGCCCCACAGAATAATGTTTTTAAAAGCACAAAGTAAAACATAAAGGAATTTGTGTTTTTATGTACATATTGTATGTGTTGTTTTTATTTGTTCTTCATTCTCAAAGAGGATCATGACATCAGGAAGGTGATGCCATGACTTGCAAGTGAAAGGGAGCGCTGTGTGAAGTCATCAGCCTCACTTTCTTCTCCAGAACCATCTGGGTCTGGTGGCAAGATAACTGGAGATGGCCCCAGATATCAAATATTTTACATATTTTCATAATATATAAAACTATAAAGAAGCCAAATATACCAAAATGTTTACCAACATAGTAAACAACAATAATAACAGCTTCATAGATCCCAAATTCAGAACACCTGAGTTAGAGTTCAACTTGAACATGGCTTGTCCTGACTAATAGTCTGGCTCTCTCTCCATTTTAGCTCTCTTAAAAAGCCATCAAAGCTATGATACCATTAAGAGGAGGAAAGAGTATTTGCCTGGTCAGAAAGATAGTTCTCAAAATAAAGTGATGGCTTGTATTAGTAAATGATGATGACTGCCTATTTCTTTATGATTTATGTATGCACTGCTTGCTTTCTAAATGGGTTTTGGGTAGTTAATCTTGATGATTACATTCCCCTTGCCCCAAACAATAAAATGTATAGTAATATGGACACATTTCAATGGGATTCATAAACGTGTAATGGATTTTATGGCAAAACATTAAGTTTCATTTTGCTTTGTCATTCACAGAGAAGTTCTTGAACTTGATGGGAGCCTGAGGTAAGATGGGTTACAATAAATAAAACTCGACCCAGAGGGGAGGAATTGTCCAGCTCATGCCTCACTCACATGCACAATTTGAGTCAGTTTACCCTGTGTACATTATATGTTATTACCTGGGTCTGTTTCTCAACCCACAGAATCTGAGTATATAACTGCAGCATAAAAGAAGAATGGAAACTTTAATTCAGGAGAAAAAAAAAGTGAACATTTTCTCACCCTCATCTCAGGTTGATTTTATATGGATATTTCAAAGTGGGTGATTTTGCATGCAGCTCTCAGAAGTGTCTTTAGGGATTGGCTGTTGACCATAAAACAATACAATTGGTTTAGAATAACTTTTTTGAAAAATTTCTAGGTCACCTCAAAGCACCTCCTTGTTGATGAAAAGTTAAAATATATAATGAGAAATGGAGGTCCAACTCAAAAGATGCCAGGAGAAAGAAGAAAATAATTCAGGAGAGGGTGAATATTTAGCTAGTATTCTCAGAATCTTTCCATACAAACCCCCCTATTTCAGTTGGTTACAAGACATGAAACTGGGCATGTTTTGTCATCAATGCCTCATCAGGAACTGATTGCCAGATTTGTAGGATATTGGATTTTTCTTCTGTTTCCCTGAATTCATGGTGGAGGGCACACTATATTTGGAAATAGAAGACTTAACTTTGAATCCTGGCTCCCCAACTTCTGTTTGTGCAGCCTTAAGGAAGTCATGTCACATCTTGGAAACATCTGTTTCCTCATTTGTAGCATTAAAAGCAACTATCTAGATCTGGAGCTGTTCTTGTCTCAAGCTCCAGAACCTATAAAAGTACCTGTCACATTGGAGGCACTTAATAAATGTTTGTTGATTTTTTTTTCTTTTTTTTTGGAGGGGGAAGGCAAGGCAATTGGGGGTAAGTGGCTTGCCCAAGGTCACACATCTAGTAAGCGTGTCAAGTGTCTGAGGTCAAATTTGAACTCAGATCCTCCTGACTCCAGGGACGGTGCTCTATTCACTGTGCCACCTACCTGCTCCTGTTGATTGCTTAATTAATTAATTGCTCTTCTTTTTGCCTTGTACATACTCTCCTGGGCTGAAGCTGAGAAAATTCCATGCTTTCTATGGCCTCTGTGCCAGTGACCTTCTTCAATTCTGCATCTCTCTATAATGGAGCACCAACTTGTTTACAAGAGAAATGTAGATTGGTGGATCTGACTAATTAGGATATGCTGATGATTTCACACCCAGTGGTGTCCTGCTAGTTTTTGAACTTGAGTTTGAGTCCCCCTTATATAGTATTCACTGACCTTGACAAAATGGAGTTGACTCTCCACAGAATCAGATGCATATGCATGACTACTTTTTTAACATTTACTCTTAGAGTCACAGAGTGAGAGCTGGAAGGGACCTCAGATGTCACTCAGTCTAATCCCCTTATTTTTTTAAATGAGGAAACTGAGACTAAAAGAATTTAAATGACTTGCCTGAAGCTGCACAGATCAAAAGTGGCAAAGCTGGGATTTAAATCCAAGTTTTCTGTTTGCTAATTCTTCACTTTTTCATAGCAACAAGTACATAAATAGTGCATAATAACTGGGATATAACATATAATAAACCATCATCTACCAAGGGCCTGTGAAACTGAGGCTTTTCTAAAACCCAGAAGCCCCCCAGATACAGGAATAACTTGGACCCAAGAATTCTAAGCAACACAGAGTTACCACTCCCTTTCATGCAGGCAAAGGGCTGTGAACTTAATAATTGATTCCCTAAAGGAAAAGGCAGACTGATTCTAGGATTCATGTCACATGGAATGGACTCAGGTTCTGCGTGGTCTCAGGAGGTCACTGAATCTCTTGTAATAGATCATATTCTCCATATAAAAGTATGGGTATGATGGGGTTGCTCTCATTATCTCTAGGATTGAATATAAACTCTGCCATCTGACATTTAAAGCCCTTGACAATCTGGCTTCTGCCAGCCTTTCCAGACTTATGACATCACACCCCTCTTCATGATTGTTATGGCCCAGCCAAATTGGCCTTCATCCTGTTTCTCACATATGACCTTCTACCTCCCATCTCTGGACCTTCCTAGGAATGTCCCTCATTGTGAGAAAGAAGTTCCTATTCACTTTCATTTTTAAGAATATTAGGAAGCACAATAGGTGGAATATTTGGGTTGGTGTCAGTTCTGATTCAAACTGCTTTCGCATGCGTACTAGTTGTGTGAACCTGGGCAAGTCATTTAAACTCAGTCTCAGTTTTTTGATCTTTAAAATGAAGGGATTGTGGGGCGGCTAGGTGGTGCAGTGAGTAGAGCACCAGCCCTGAAATCAGGAGGACCTGAGTTCAAACCCAGCCTCAGACAGTCAACACTTACTAGTCATGTGACCTTGGGCAAGTCACTTAACCCCAAGTGCCCTCCAAAGAAATAGCAAAAAAGAAATGAAGATATTTAAAATGAGGATTTCTAAAGTCTCTTCCAGCTCCCAATCTATGATCCTATAATTCTATGATGCTATGTAGGCATTCAGGTATCAAAAAGGATAAAAGTGCTGGACCTTGAGTCATGAAAACCTGAGCTTACATCTGGCCTCAGACACTTAATAACTGTGTGATGCTGGCCAAGTCACTTAACCTCTGTGTGTTTCCTCATCTGTAAAATGGGAATAGTAATGGCATCTGCTTCCCAAGGTTGTTATGAAGATCAAATGAGATAATATTTGTAAAGTGTTCAGCACAGCTCCTGAGAAATAGTAAGCACTATGTAATTCACTTCCCCCCCTGTGTGAAAGGTCCTTTCTAAAGAAGGGAATAGAGGAGATTTTCACTGTGGAATAATAATAATAAATGATTATGGTAGTAATAATGACAATAATAAAAGCACCTACATCACAGTATTATTATGAGGATCAATGAATTATTATAAGAACACATTGCAAACCTTAAAGAACTATTCAAAATGCCAAGTATTATTATAGAATCCTTAAATTCCTTTACCACTGAGTTCAAACTTACCTACATGATGCTTTTCCTGATCCCCTGATCTGGTCAAGCAGTCTGGCAATGCATAAAATAGTAGAGAATTTTTATTATGGAATGTGATAATTCACACAAGGCTGAAGGCTTAACTTGACACATTCAGGGGCTGGAGCATGAAAGAATGAGAGTAAATAGATATGAAGTCAAGTTAAATACACCAGTGGATCTTAATTACTGGAGTATGAAATCACTGGGCCTGAAGTATGATGACCTTCAGACCATAGCAGGGGAATGAAGGACTTTCAAGGACAGTCTCATGGAAATTGAACTTTGGAGGTGGAACATGCAAGCTATGCCAAGCTCACATCTCAACTACTAGTTTGACAGGTAATTTAGCTGAATGCTTCTTCTTCTATAGTAGGACAACTCAAATAAAAATCAAGTGAAGATGATGTTTTTTATTTGTTTGTTCATTTTAAGTCCAAATTGGAAACCACTATTACCTCCTTCCATAATTCAGACATTACTTTAATTTGTTATACATTACAAGTTGGAATGTCTAGCATAGAAAGGTGGGGAAGAGCAGTTTGCATGCATTTATGTGGTTAAGGAAAGAGGTTTTGTTATTGCATGAATTCACAACTCCAAGTTTCTTTTGCAATCATTGTCATTCTGATTTTTCTTCCATTCTCCTCTCTTCATTTTAAAAGCATGCTACAATGACCATTTAAAATATGGCATCACTGTCATGAGTCCTCCCATTCATAATTCCTTCTTCCCTTAAAAATGAAGTAATCAAAACAAAACAAAACCCTTGTAACAAATAAGCATAGTTGAGCAAAATAAGTCCATACATTGATTATATCAAAAAATGTATATCTCAGTGTCTTAGAACATTTTACATAATTGCTATCATTACTAGATTTATTTTATCTTGTGTATTGGTCAACAAAACAGTCATAGGAAGATAAAATTATATAGAGAAATATTTTGTTTGCCACCAGAGTTTCAACAAGAGATTAGGGACTTGAATTATATTATGCTTCAGAAATTGTTACCTCTAGTTGTTTTTGAACCATTGTCCTCACCTTGAACCAAAATAGGATACTTCATGTTTTTTTTTCTCCCTAGGTACATCAGAAAATTCAGAATGCTTTGGTTAAGAAACAAACCCACAAGGCAGCAGGAGGCTGCAGTGAGAGTCAAGGTGTCTCTTGGACTGTCAGAATTTACAAGTGAGAAGAGATTGTATTGCTGAAAACAAAGGGATTTTAAAGATAATATCAAAGGGTGATATCAAGGTTGAATTTATAGTCATTCTGGAAGAAAATAAAAGCATAGGGTTCACATTTTTTTCTTTTGGAATGCAAAGAAATTCAAATACAGACTTCCACTGAGTGCAGGTCTGTTTGACTTGTGGGTGTCCTGTCTTACTTGATGGGGGAAGAATGGGTAGTTCCTGTTCATATTTTCCTTTGTCTTGAATTTGACTTAGTGAGAGCTGGAAATTAAAAATAGCACTTATGAAAGGGAAAAAAGGAACATTAAATAGGGGAAGGTGAGAATTCTCTCCTGTTATACTTGCATAGCACTGTCACAAACTTTCTGAATACACATGGGAGACATATGGCTGCTTTAGAGTGGAGGAATTCTGCTAGAGAATAAAAAGTAGGCAGTGATAGTGGGAGGATCAAAATCCTGTTGCCTGTGGGTTAGTAATCTATGAGGACTTCGTGCCTTCTAGGTCCCTCTCTGGTGTTGTGATTAACTGGGCAAACAACACATTAGCTTTTTGAGATGTGCTGAAGCGAAATATTTCAAGTTTTGAAACACTTCAAATGACTTTTAAAATACAAAGAAAGAAACATTTGTCATGCTTGACTAAAGCTTAACAATGTACTGGTAAGAAATACTTTAGCAGTTATCATTTTATAACACCAATGAACTTGAAGTTGAACATTCCAAGGCTGAAGGCTAAATTTGAAAAAGAGATTAACAGTTCGCTCCAATTAACATGAAATAACATTAACAAAACCAAATTATTATAGGAAAATAATTAGTTGCAGTTTTAATATACAGCTCACCAATAAATTAGGTAAGATAATCAAATTAAGTGTTAGGTTAGACATCATATTAGGTTAAAGTACCACTAAGTCTGAAGACAAGGGAAAAAAAGATCAATATCCACATATAAAGAACACTGAAACAATCAGACATGTAACTGGTTGATTAAATAAATGCTATACAACCTCCCAATAAATTTTTGTTTACTATGTTTGTGATCTTGATTATTAATGATGAATAATCTGTACTGGAAGCTGGGGATAGAAAACATCCTGGTTCTATTCTATTTGGGAACATAGTATGGTAAAGTAGAGTTGTTAGCAATGTCCTGGATATACAATGACACAAAATAAGCTATCTTAGCTCTCAAGGAGCTCATAACCTAAAAACAGGGACAGCATGTATATTATAAGAATATATCTATTTCTAGATATATACATATCTATATCTCTCTATCAACCTATATCTATCTATCCATCTATGTAATAAACAATAGCCTTTAAGTAGCATGTTAAGGTTTTCAAAGCACATTAAATATGTTAATTCAGTTGATTCTCAGAACAACTCTGTGTGAGAGGTGCTATTATTATTCCTGTTTTACAATTGAAAACAAAATCACAAACAAGTTCATTTTTGCAAACCTTAAAGTGCCAGTGACAATGAATTAGAAAGTGCAGTTAAACATGTAGGAAGAGGAGTAGAAGCAAGAATTAGAGAGACTATTTCTCTAAGGATACAATCATCACTATCATCCCTGTCATTGTCATGAATATTATCACATCTATCAATGATTCAATGATTTCATCAATGTGGAATCTTTATTCATGGTGCAAATTAAAACCCATTCCATTCATGACTTCTTATCCTATGCAGTAATGAGGCAATTCTGTTGTGATAGGGAACTACAGCACGAGGAAACTCCATCAATGGAAGTTCCAAACTTCTCTGCAACTTACAGTTCTTTAGACATGCCTAGATCGGCCAAGATGGCGGAGTAGAAGCAGGACCTTCCCGCGTCTCCAGTTTCCACCTTCCCCAATCCATGTAAAAAGGGGAGTCTAAACAAACTTTGGAGCTGCAGAACCCACAAAATGACACAGAGAAGTTAACCTCCCTCTGAGGACAGCCCAGCAGGCCAGCAGGAATCCAGCACAGTGCTCTGGGAGCAGAGCCCAGCCCCACACCCAGGCTTTAGCCCCAGGGCGGGCCTGACCAGCTGCTGGCCAGAGGGACTCCAGATCAGCAGCAGCTGTGGCCATTTCCAGATTTAGAGAGGGCAGGCTGCGAGGGAGGGAAGTTGGAAGCACCCACTTTTGAAAAGGGATGGGATCAAAGTAGAGAATAGAACAGGTGGGAAGTGGGATAGGAGGGAGGGAAATATAATCAGTCTTTTACAATATATCTACTATGTTATTGTTTTGCACTAGCCACACATGTACAACCTATACTGAACTGCTTATCTTCCCAGTAAGAGTGGGTGACAAGGAAGGAAGGGAATGAATCTGGAATTGAAAGTTTTAAAATCAAATATTCAAATATATATATACTATTATTAATACCATCTTACATGTAATTGGGAAATAAGATACACAGGCACTGAGGCATAGAGATCCACTGGAAAAGTCGAAAGGGGTATGAGAGAAAATATGGGAGAGAGCAGATTGGAGGAGGAGATATCCTCTGGCTGCTATTTTGGGGCTGTGGGTAGGGGGAAAAACAGGAAGAAAATTTGTAACTCAAAATCTGGAGGAAACGAATGATGTAAATCAGAAGTTAATAAAGCATTAAAAAAAAAGATATGCCTAGATCACTAAGAGGTTACATGACTTGTATCTATGGCTGTAAAGGCAGACAGAGATGGGTTTGAGTCCAGATATTCCTGGCTTTGACACTGGCTCTCTATCCACTGTACTATATTGCCTTTCTTCATCTTATATAAATTTTTATAATTAAATATTTTTTTAAAATATGGGAGCGACATTTGAGCTCTTATCATTGTCCCCCTCTCACTACAGATTCTCTTCACGTCCTTTTCTGGTTATGCATGTCTTCAATGATTTATTTTATACTACTAATCATATTCAAGGACTCATTGGTAGTATGTTACAGATTATTTACAATCAACATGTAACTATCCATTGCTCTTCAGCTCACTGGAAAAGTTGGTTCTTCTGAGACTGCAATATTCCATCAATGCAGGAACATATAACATAGCCAGAAGAATGGAAGTTCCTCAGTGCAAATATTATTTTTCATTCTGTCTCTGTATCCTTAGTGACAAGCACATTGTAGGCACTTAATGAGTACTTAATTGAACTTAATTAAATAGCTGAATATATGTAATATATATTTATATACAATATATATTACATATATTATATATATTAGCTGACTTTATATAGCTGAATGTATAGGTGAATATATAGAGAATATATATTAGCTGAATATATATGTAAATATATAGAGAAATAATATATGTGTGCATGTATATATATATATATAAATCATACACCATTTCCCAGATGTAATCCATCTTACTTTAATCTCCCTATTCAGTTTGAGACCCATTTTATCAACTATGTACAATATCTATCCAAGATAAATGCATTGATAGATCAATTCTGTGGTCTGTTAATGCAACTGCTTATCATAATCTGGTCAAGATAATAAAGTCTCATAAGATAATCTTTTGATTTCTTTCAGTGATTACTTAGGTTCAATAAAACATATTTGAGTGAAGATGGTTCTTATTTATGATGTAATGTTTCTGGATATGGTTCCTCACCATTCAGGGAATTTCTTTTCCATTTGAATTTTTCTTGAATATCCTCCACAAAGGGGAAAATACTCTGAATTATGTTTTTGCTTGATATCAATATTTAGAAGTATTGTCACTGATATTACTTCTATCAAAATATTACACAATACTAACTTATGTATAGAAGGAATCATGTTAGAGAAGAACCTTTAAGGCAACAATTTTCAACTACCAAGCTATCTTAAAAAAAATTGTTTTAAGTTAACAAAGAATAAACACAGTAGATGTGTTTTCTGAAATTTGTAGTCAATGGTGTGAATTCAGAGTTTTGGTCAGATGTAGATTGTGTATCTGTATGTCTATGTGTATGCATGAAAACATGCTTATTCCTTTCTCAAATATTTCTAGAGGATGCTTTGGTCTTTGGAGTGTGTGTATACATACATGCATACATATATATCTGTGTGCATGTATGTATGTATATATACATGATACACAAGATGACTATGTGTAGTATATATACATTATATATTTATGTTTTACATATATAGATGTATGCATATACTATCAACCAGAACAACAATCAAAAAAAGACCTCAGACCAGCTAGGTGACCAGTAAGCAAAGTGAGTCATTTATTTAAGGTCAAAGAATGGTAGTTTGGGACAACACACTGCTCTATTTATACAGGGATGTTTTTAGAGGAAGAGGAGAATGGGGTTCTTTAAAGCATAGTTGTGGTAAAAAGGATGAAGGGCATATAGTCTGGGTAAATATAACAGCCGAGCTACAGGGAGTGTTATGGGATTACAAAAACATGGTCACAGAGGCATCCTTGTGGTTAACTCTGCCTACTGTTTTTAGAACAGGGACAATTAGTAACCACTGGGGTGTATATGTGGTGTCTTTTGGGGACAATTAAAAACTTCTGGTTAGAGCAGGGTAGTATTGCTAGCATTTTCCTACAGTTTGACAAATGTACCTTCCTCCTTTTCAGAAGACCAGAGAATATTTCTCGAAAATTTTAAAATGGGATCATTTCTGGGACACATCTCTTTTTTTGTCTACTTGGTCGCATAGATTTTCTCTTTCCATCTTCGTTTATTTTGGTATTATGTTTACATTATGAGGGAGTGTAATTAGAAAAAAATGGAGGTTTCTTCTCATTAATTACAAAAAGTTTGTTATAATAATGTTGGCAGATCTTTTCTATTTTTCATTTGACTTCTTTCTTACTCTTTTATCCTTAAATACTTGATCTATAATTTTGCTAAATTATGACTCACATAAAATTTTCTGCAATTTTTTCTGCTGATTCTCTCTATTTTATGAAGTTATACTTATAATCTTCTACCATCCACTACCATAAGATTTACTTAGGAAATAGTCAATATATGTTCGTTAACCATTTTGCCATATTTTTGACATCAATATCTTGTTTAAGCAAACCAGTTTAGAACTCTTTTAAACAGCATATCTTTTAGTTTTTATTCTTTCTTTGAATTCAGTATTCATTTTGTTATTTGTTCTAATAAAATGCTAGATGACTGGGAATAGATTATGAATGATTCCCAGCTCAATAAACAATTACTTTCTGTTAGAAAATACTTTCTTTTTTTGTGATATTATTTATACATGACATATCTGACACCTGAAAATTTTCTTCTTGAAAAAAAGTGCTTAGGTGAGTAGCTTTGTCTCCTGATACTTCAGTTTCCTTATTTCTAAAATTAAGGGGTTTGTACAAGTGTACTCTAAGATCACTGTCAGTTCTAATCTCTGTCTCTATGACGCTATTCATTATGTATGGTTATATCTTAAAAACTGATCATTTTGAGACCCAAGAAGGAGGAGTCTAAAATCAAATTTTGGAGTGGCAGAGACAACAAAAGATCAGAAGGCAAAATTTTTCCAGCATAAGACAACTTAGGAGGTTTGCAAGAGAGGTTTGTAATGCTGGTTCCAGATTGTGGCAAGAACACCAGCAGTGGGCATTGGAGGCAGCCATGACAGGACAATATAACAGCAGCTTTGGGAGCTCTCATCCCAGAGACAGTAAGGGGGGAAGAAAACTGGTCAGAAAAAGACTGTAGAAAGCCCTTTGCTGCCTATGGGCACAGCTGCTGCTGACTGGCAACTCTCTTGCCCATAAGCCATATTGGGTCACAGTTCCAGGAGGGAGAAGAGCAATTGTGATGGGAGATAAGGGAGCAGGGGTGCTGGTCATAGTCCCAAGGCTGAGAGAAATGCTAACACTTGTAACTGCAGAGGATCAGGGCCCTTTCCTGGATAAAGACCAGTGCACAAATCAGAAGAGCAATGACCACAACTCTCTTCTCATTGCACCATGTTGGAAGTACCAAAAACTTTCAGACACCCCAAACTTGATGGAAAACAGCAGCATAAAAAAGCCTGAATCTTGACATAGTGCATCCTTACCCTCAGATGAACAGAGTCCAACTTTGACATAAAGTTTAAAGTGAAGAAATGGGCTGGAAAAATGAGCAAAAACTTGGCCATAAAAAACTACAACTGTTTGGGATGGCTAGGCAGTGCAGTCAATAGAGCACCAGCCCTGGAATCAGGAGGACCTGAGTTCAAATCTAGCCTCAGACACTCAACAAACACTATCCATGTGACCTTGGGCAAGTCACTTAACCCCAACTGCCCTCCAAAAAGGAAAAAAAAAACTACAACTGTGGCAAGGAAGACCAAGACATAAACTTAGAAGATGACAATGTAAAAACAGATAAAAGCAAAGAATCAAAGGAAAATAGTAATTGGACCCAAGGCTCAGAAGAATTCTTAGATAAGTTAAAGAAAGAGACAAGATCAGTAAGGGAAAAATTAGGAAAAGGAATGAGGGTGATATAATAAAATTATGAAAAGATAATTGACCTCTTGGTAAAAGACACACACATACACATGCATATTGAAGGAAAGAACTCTAAAAGTAGAACAGGCCAAATGGAAAAAGAGTAACAAAAAATTTCTTTTAAAATTATAATCACATGAGTGGAAGCTAAGAACTCCATGGGACTTCAAGAAACAATCAAAGGTAAAAGAATAAAAAAGAAGAAAATGTGAAAAAAATCTCATTGGAAAAGCAAGTCACCTGTGTCAAATATATTGAGGGGAGAGAATTTAAGAATTATTGAACTCCTCAAAAACCATGATAAAAAGAAGAACCTAGATATCATATTATAAAAAATTGTGAAGGAAAACTGTCCTGATGTTTCAGAGGGAAAAATAGAAATTGGAAGAATACACTGATCACCTTCTGAAAAAGATTCTTAAATGAAAACTCCCAAGAATATTATAGTCAAATTCCAGAGCTCCTAGGTCAAGAAGAAAATATTTCACGCAGTCAGAAAGAAAAAAATTATATTGTAGAACCACATCGGGATTATACAAGATATAACAACTTCCACATTAAAGAAGTGGAGAACTTAGAATATAATATTCTAGAGGTCAAAGTAGCTAGGATTATAACAATAAATAATTTACTAAGCAAAACTGGTTTTAATTTTTCATGGGAAAAGATGAACTTTAATGAACTTGAAGATCCAAACATTCTTGTTGAAAAGACCAAAGCTAAATATAAAATCTGAATTTCAAATCCAAGATTCAAGAGAAACATTAAAAGTGAAACAAAAAAAAAAAGCAATCAAAAGGAACTAAATAGAATCAAACAGTTCACATTTCTATATGGGAAAATGATATAAGTTACTCCTAAAAACTTTCTCATTATGAGGAAAATTAGAAAAAAAGAATTCTGCATAGACAGAAAGCACAGATGTGAGTTAATTATGGTGGAATGATTATCTTTAAAAAAATATAGGTGTGAGAAAGAGGGATGTACAGGGAGAATAGGAAAGGGAGAAGTTGAGGCAAATTTTTTCACATAATTGAGGTATACAAAGAAAAGCTTTTATAGTGGAGAAAGAATTGGGAGTGGGGTGGGGTGGGCAATGCTTTAACCTCACTGTGGGGTTAATGGAATATAAGATCTTCTCTGTCCATTAATAGGCCTATGTGACCATGTGTTCCCTTTTTTCCTTGGAAAAATAAGTCCTGTTCCTAGGTCTAAAGGTACACAGGTATTTCAATCATGGATGTCTTGCTTCTTTGAACTCTAGTCTAGTTCACAGAAAAGTAACACATCCTGAGTCTCATAGAGCCTTGGTGCAGAGCCAATCAGGCTCTGGGCCACATGGATCCAATTAAGTGCTGAGGCATGTAGATTTTCAAGCTTTTCAGTGCTAAGCCAATCAAGTGATAAGTCTCTCTTTGAAAACTATATATATATATATGTATATATATACATATATATGTGTATATATATGTATATATATATGTGTGTATATATATATATATATATATTCTGGGAGGCTGGTATTTTTCTGTGGGGCTCACTCATGGAAATAATGTTTCACCTGAGGTCTTCTAGATTTTCCAGATGAGACTCTGGGTATCTGTTGTAAAGGGGCCCCCCAGCTTAGTGAACCTAGATGTTGGTGCTCTCTGGTCTGGTGATGTACCTATTACTCTATTGAGACAGTTGGAGCCCGGTCTACTGAATCTTTCTTGAGTACTTATATATCTTTCTGATCTTTCTGCATTGTTTAATTAAAGTAAGATTAACCCCTTTGAAGCTGTCTTTCCTTTAGAAAAGAAGATGAAAGAACCTATGCTAGCAGCCCTCCTGTGTGCTGGTGTTATTGGTCTTACACCTCTACAGCAGCTGCAAGTATCATTAGCAATACACTCACTTGCATTGGAGTTGATTCAAAGAAAGAAGGAAAAAAATATGCTTACATGTGTGTATGCATATACAAATATGTATGCATGTATGTATGTATGTACGCATGTATAAACACACTGCGGTTTAGGAATCTATCTTATCCAATTGGGAGACAGAAGAGGAAAAGGATAAGAAATATTGAGGGGAATAATAAGGGGAAGGTGAATGGGCAAGGTAAGCCCCTCTGTGAGGAATAAGATTATACAAACCAAGGCCCCAATTCAGTATGATCTTGAACTACTTCAATTCTGCTTTTCTCATAGAGAACAACACTTCTCTGATGAGGCCATGCCATGTGGAGAGTAACGGTGCCAGTGTCTCCCATGTCACAAAATCAATTCCAAGGTTCTTCAAAGAAACCCTCAGAGTATCCTTGTATTGCTTCTTCTGACCACCATGTGAGCACTAGCCTTAGGTGAGTTCTTCCTAAAAAAGTCTTTTAGATAAGCATATATTTGGCATTCTAACAATGTGACCAGCCCATCATAGTTGTGCTCTCTGCAGTAGAATTTGAATGCTGGGCAGTTTAATTTGAGAGAGGGTCTCAGTGTCTGGTATCTTATCTTGCTAGGAGATTTTTTTAAATCTTCCTAAGATGATTAAAATAGAAGTGATTCTATTTCCTAGAATGACATTGGTATACTGTCCAGTTTTCACAGGAATATTACAATGAGGTCAGCACAATGGCTCCGTAGGCCCTTAGTTTGGTATTCAATCTAATACCTCTTCTTTCCCACACTTTCCTTTGGAGCCTCTCAAACACTGAGCTAGCTCTGTCAATATGAGCATTGTCATTATGTCAGTGTTATTATCAATGTGTATGTCCCTAGAAAGTATACTGCAGGAGTAAGTGAGCTTATCCACAACATTCAAAATTTCTCCATTTGCTGTAACCAATGGCTCCACATATGAGTGTTGTGGTGCTGGCTGATGTAGTACCTGTGTTTTCCTCTTAGTTATTAGGCCAATGTATTAATTGTTAAGCCAAAATTAGCACGAGCAGCAGAGAAATGATCCATACTTTGTTGCATCTCAGCTTCAGGGGCTATATTGAGTGTACAACCATCTGTGAACAAAAAATCATGCACTAATACTCCCTCCACTTTGATCTTGGCTTGTAGCCCTTTCCAGTTGAAGAATTTATCATGAGTGTAGTAGCTAACTGATGCTGTGTTTGTCCTCATTGAAGACATTTGACAACATGGCTGAAAATATCATGCTAAAAAGCAAACTACAGCCCTGTATCACTCTGTTGGTGACTAAGAAAGCACAAGAGCATCATCCATTTTCCAGAACCTGGTCAAGAATGATATTATGAAATTGTCATATAATACCGATGAAATTCTCTGGCCAACCACATTTTCTTTTAAAGCAATTGGGGTTAAGTAACTTGCTCAAGGTTACATGGCCAGGTGTTTCTGGGTGGATGCTAAATGTCTGAGCCCAGATTCGATCCCAGGTCATCCCGACTCTGGGGCTGGTGCTCTTATTCACTGTGCTACCTGGCCTCCCTTGGCCAACCACATTTTGACATTGTTTTCTACAAGCTCTTTTGACTGACTATATCAAAGGCCTTGGTAAGATCTACAAATGGTGTGTACAGACGTCTGTTTTGCTCTTGGCATTTCTCCTGGACTTGTCAGGAAGCAAATACCATATTGAGTGTTCTTTGGCCCTTTCTAAAACACCACTGGCTCTCAGGTACATGACCATCCTCCAGGTGAAGGATCAGTCTATTAAGGAGGACTCTGGCAAAAATCTTGCCAGTGAAGACTAAGAGAGAGAGAGAGACACCCTACCCCTGTAATTGTCACAGGACAATTTTTTTCCTTTACTTTTATAGAGATGGACAATGGAGGCATCCTTGAACTCCTGGGGGATTACCTCCTCTTGCCATATAAGCTGGAAAATTTCGGTCATCTTTTGTATGAGCAATTGACCCCCCCCCCCCCCCCTTATAAATCTAAGCTGGAATAGAATTAGCACCAGGTGCTTTGCCACACTAAACAACCCTTATGGCATTCAAAACTTGTTTTTCAGTTAGAACTTCAGCTAAGGTGTGAATGACTTCAACCTGAGGTAAATGGTCAATGGCTTCAACATTGATTGATGGTAGTATGTTGAGAATATTGTGGAAGCGTTCAGCCCTTCTCTCTAGGATCATATCTTTATCACCAATCAATATGGCTCCATCAGCACTGAGTAGTTGAGATATAACATAGGCTTTTGGCCCATAAATAGCCTTCAGGGCATCATGAAAGCCTTTTGAATTATTACGATCAGCACAAAACTGAATTTTATCTGCCATTTTACTGAGCCAAGAATCCTGTTATCTCTCTAAGCTTTGTTAGTACTTTACTTTTTATGGAATTAAATTCTTCCTTCTTGGAGATGAATGAAGTATCCTGCTAGTAAACCCCATGGAGTTCACATTTTTCTCTTTTAGGAGCTTCTGATTTCCCTATCATTTTCATGATTTTTGTGAGTCTTCTGAACAAAATGAGTAAATGTAGTGGGGTACACCAAATTTCTGAAAGCTTCCCACTCTTTTATGCTCCACTGTTACCAACTGTGTGTTTGCTCAATTTTCCCTGAAGTCAGCAACAAACTATTGTTGGTCAAAGAAGTGCTTTAATCTGTTGACATTAAATCTTCTGGTAGTCATTTTGCTTTGGAGCCACCATTTTTATTGAATGTGAATATTTAGCTTGAGAGAATGTCTATGATCAATCCAGCACTCTGCACCACACATTTCCTTTGTCACTCTTGTAGCGTGTCTGTCTCTTCTGCTTACAATGCTATAGTATATTAAATGCCAATATTTGCTGGGAGGGTGCATCCATGAAGTTTTATTGTGTTTAGGTAAATGGAAGACAGTGTTGGTGAAGAGAATGTTATGAGATACACAAGTTTTCAGTAGTAAGTGTCCATTGCTCTTTCTGTTTCTAGCTCTATTCCTCCCAAGGACTCTCTGCCATCTCTGGTAGTCTGATCCTATTCTAGCATTAATGTCTCCCTGAATCATAAGTTTATCCTCTTTTGCCACATTGATGATAAGGATCTCCAGGTCTTCACACAATTTTTCTTTGATCTTATTAGGGTTCATCACGGTGGAAGCATAGGCATTGATGATGGTGACATGGTGATTTCCTGCAAGAGGCAATCACATTGATTGCCATGAGACTGTCATTTACTCCTTTTGGTAGGCTTACAAGTTTGTTGACTAGATTAGTTTTGATTGCCAAACCTACACCAGTTTCACAACATTCCCTTTAACTATGACTACTCCAGAAAAACATGTATCCAGCTCCTACTTCAGTAAGCCGGTCTTCATTTGCCAGTCTTGTTTCGCTCAAGGCTGTTATTTAGATGTCATACCTGGTGAGTTCTCTTGCAACAAGAGATGCTTGTCTTTGAGGTCTACCGGGTTTTGTGTTGTCTATAAGTGTGTGCACATTCCATGTACTGATGGTGATTGGAATCTTCTTTGTAGAAGTTTTTGTACATTTTTAAGGTGTTTTGACCATAGGGTTGGATCCTCACCTGCTGTGGTAATCAGGCCAGGATTGGGTAGGCATACAATTTTAAGATACCTTTTCTAGTCCTTTATTCACACTAGGAGATGAGAAATGAGATCCTTTAAAGGCTGCTCAAACACCAAGGGGATTCCTGAATCCCATTCCTGCTTCAAGTAAGAAAGAAACTCTATGGCCTGGGCTGCCTGTGTGCAGGATTGTGACTATAGCTCTCAGTATATACACATATGTTGCTTCATCACTTGCCTGTCATCACAGGACTTTGAGATAGGTAAATGTAAAATGGTATAAGTGATGTCTTTTGATGCAGGCATAAATGAGATTTAAATGAGCCACAAAGTCATCAATCTCATGCTCTCTTCCTGAGTCTTTACAGTAGAGTAGCAGGACAGAATCAAGACAACAGATCATGGCTTGAGATGCAGGGGACAACATTGGCAACTTAATGTCTACCTAAAATGTAAATGCTCCAAAGTACCTGCTTCAGGTGACTTCATGGCCATTGGAACAAATTGTTCTCATCTGCCCATTCCACAAGGGGAAGTCTTTACATGCTTGGGGTAGACACCCTCCTGAGACACCTCAGTTACCCTCAGCCTGGTTTAGTCCATCTGACAAAAAAGTTAAGTGGATCAAGTGGACACCAAAGTTAGAAGTGGACCTGAAAATGGCTCAGCAGACCTCTCACCAGAGGTGCTAGTCTTCCTCAAACACACCCTACACTAAAAGGCACTATAGACAATGATATAATATTAAAACAAAATTGTACCACAAGTTCCTCTGATAAAGGGCTCATTTTTTCAAATACGTAGGGAAGTGAGTCAAATTTATGAAAATAAGAGCTATTCTTCAATTGATAAATGGTCAAACCACAAGAATAGACAGTTATCAGAAGAAATCAAAGCTAGCTATATAATAATATAAAAATGCAATAAATCACTATTGATTAGAGAAAGGAAAATTAAAACAGCTCTGAGGTACCATAAACATCTGTCAGAGATGACAAATGCTGAAAAGGATGAGGGAAAATAGATACATTTTAAATTGTTGGAGAAGAGAACTGGTCCAACCATTCTGGAGAACAATTTGAAAGTATACCCAAATGGCTATTAAACTTTGCATATTTTTTGATCCACTAATGCCATACTAGGTATGTCAAAGAGATCAAAGAAAAATTAAATGAACATATAAGTATGTGTACACACACATTACATATATATGTAATATTTATAGTTGCTATATATATACATATGTGTGTGTGTGTATATATATATATATATATATATATATATATATACATATATATATGTGTGTGTGTGGCAAAGAATTGGAAATTGAGTGGATGTTTATCAAATGGGAAACGGCTAAACAAGTCATGGTATATAATTGTTATGGTGTACTATTGTGCATTAAAAATGATGAGGTGGAGGCAGAGTCAAAATAGAAGAGGTAAGCCTGGAAGTTGCCTGAGATCTCCCTAGTTTCCCTTAGAAACAACATTAAATCAAGCCTCTTAATGGATTCTGGATTGACAGAACATACAAAAGGCTGGAGTGAAATGATTTTCCAACTTAAGGTAATTTAGAAGGACTTCAGGAAAGGTCTTTCTCACTTGGAAGTGACCCAGCACAGAAAGTGTCCAGGCAAGCCAGCTGGAGGCTCTTAGCCACAATACAGATTAGCAACTGAGG
This sequence comes from Petaurus breviceps papuanus, assembly GCF_028583685.1. Taxonomy (NCBI): domain Eukaryota; kingdom Metazoa; phylum Chordata; class Mammalia; order Diprotodontia; family Petauridae; genus Petaurus; species Petaurus breviceps. The sequence continues at coordinate 6,103,796 of NW_027187327.1, forward strand.
CCCCTTGGTCCAGGTTCAGGAGGCCAGTGGCACAGAAGATCAGCTGTGAGGTTTCCAGCCTCAGTGCAGAAGGAAAATTGCTAGTCCCCAAAACCAGGCAACAAAAGGTATAATTAGGCCAGGCCATCCCACTGTGGTGAGCAAGTTGTTAGCACCTGAGGCCCCATCATGCAAAATCTGTGACTAGACCATTAGCCGGCACCATAAGAAGTTTGGGACCATGGAGAGTTCAACTTTTAAAGTCAAGAAATAGGCAAAAAAAAATGAGCAAGAAGCAAAAGAGAACCTTGACCATAGAGAGTTACTATGGTGACAGGGAAGACCAAAACACAGATGCAGAAAGGGACAACAACATCATAATGCCTACATGCTAAACCTCAAAGGGGAATAGGAATTGGTCTCAAACCCAAAAAGCCTTGGAAGGGCTCAAAAAGGATTTTTTAAATTAAAATAAGAGTAGAAGAAGATTGGGGAAAGAAATGAGAGGTTGAAAGAGAGAGAGCCAATAGCTTGGAAAAGGAAGGACAAAAAAATTGACTGAAGAAAACAATTCCTTAAAAAAATATAATTACCAAATGAGAAAAAAGTCCACTGGAGAAAGCAGCTCCTTAAAAAGTAGAATTGGTCAAGTGGAAAGGGAGATACTAAAGCTAACTGAAGAGAATAATTCCTTGAAAATTAAAATTGGGCATCTGGAAGCTAATGACTCTACAAAACATCAAGTATCAGGCAAACACAATCTAAAGAATGAAAAAATAGAATAAAATGTAAAACACCTCATTGGAACAACAACGGACCTGAAAAATAGAACCAATAATTTAAGCAGTATTGGACTACCTGAAAGTCATGATAAAAATAAAAAGAGTCTGTATAGTATCTTTTGAGAAATTATCAAGGAAAACTGTCCTGATATTGTAGAACCAGAGGGTAAAATACTCATTGAAATAATTCATAATAGGGAAGTGGGAAATTGGGAAAGAGTTTTTACAACCAGTGTCTCTGATAAAGGCCTCATTTCTAAAATATACAGAGAATTGAGTCAAATCTATAAGAATACAAGTCATTCCCCAATTAATAAATGGTCAAAGGATATGAACAGTTTTCAGAGGAAGAAATTAAAGATATCTATAAGCATATGAGAAAATGCTCATGCAAATAAAAAAAAACTCTGAGGTACCACATCTCACCTTCAGATTGGCTAAGATGACAAAACAGGAAAATGACAAATGCTGGAGAGGATGTGGAAAAATTGGAACAATAATGTATTGTTGGTGGAGTTGTGAGCTGATTCAACCATTCTGGAGAGCAATCTGGAACTATGCCCAAAGGGCTATAAATAATTTCATAAACTTTGACCCAGTAATACCACTTCTGGGGTTATATCCCAAAGAGATCATAGAAATGGGAGGAAGACCTGTATGTACAAAAATATTTATTGCAGCTCTTTTTGTGGTGGGGAAGACTTGGAAATTAAGGGGATGCTCATCAATTGGGGAATGGCCAAACAAGTTGTGGTATATGAATGTGATGGAATACTATTGTGCTATAAGATATGAGGAGCAAACAGACTTCATATTTACCTGGAGAGACTTATACAAACTGATGCAGAAGAGCAGACCCAGAAGAAAGTTGTATACAATTACAGACACAACGTATATGTGATTACCATCTTTGACAGAGTTTGAATGCAGACTGAAGCAAACTACCTGCTCTCTTTCTTTTTCTTGTTTGGTTTTGTTTCCTCTTTCCTATTGTTCATTCCATTGGTTACAATCCTTCTTTACAACCTTACTAATGTTTAATGTGAAAGTATTTGCAGATCCTATACTTGATTGCATACCACCATGGGGGGGGGGGAAGAGAGGGAAGGGGAGAAAATTTGGAACTCAAGGGATTGTGTAACTGAATCTTGTAAACTAAAAATAAACAAACAAATTAATAAAGACAAAAAAATTTTCATAATAAAAGAAAGAATTCACCAATCACCTCATGAAAGAGATCCCAAAATGAAAACTCCAAGGAATATTGTAGCCAACTTCCAAAATTATCATGTCAAAAAAGAAAATACTACAAGTAGCCAAAAAGAAACAATTCAAATATTAAGAAAGCATAGTCAGGATTACTCAGGATTTAGCATCTTCAATATTAAAGAATCTGAAAGCTTAGAATATGATATTCCAAGAGACAAAGGAACTTGGATTACAACTAAGATTCAACTACCCAGAAAAATTGAACATAATCTTTCTGGGGAAAAGATAGATGTTCAATGAAATAGGGGACTTTGACCATTTCCAATGAAAAAATCAGAGAGGTAAACAGAAAATTCAATCTTCCAATACAAGACTCAAGAGAATCATAAAAAGGTAAGCAGGAAAAGAAAGAAAAAAAAACATGTTATTCAATAAGGTTAAACTGTTTACATCCCTAGATGGGAAGATAATACTTGTAACTCTTGAGAATTGTATCTTTATTATGGTTATTTATAATGTATATTTCTATATATAGATAGAGGATGTGGGTATAAATTGACTTTGATGTAATGATATGAAAATTAAAGGGGTAAAAAAAGGATTGTACTGGGATAAGAGGAAAGGGTTGAAAATAACTTAAATCACATTAAGAGGTGCTAAAACCTATTACAGTAATGAGGAAGAAGGGGAAGGGATGATCAATCTTTGAACCTTAATCTCATAAGATTTAGCTCAAAGAGGGCATAACATAAACACTCAGTTAAGTATAGAAATTTATCTTGTCCTATAGTGAAGTAGGAGGAGAAAGGAGAAAGAACAGGGGAGTAGATAGAAGAGAGGGCAGAAGTAGTAGGGGAAAGGGGAAAGAAAAGAGTGGGGCTGATAGAAGGGAACAAGATTGAGGGAGGTGGTGGTCAGAACAAAAAAAAAAACAGAGAGAAGTGGTCTGAAAAGAAGAAAGAAAGTACAAATGAGTGGGGAGGGGAAAGAGAACAGAGGGAAATACACAATTAGTAATCATAATTGTAAATGTGAATGGAATGAATTCTCCTGTAGAATGGAATTACACAGCAGGGTGGATTAAAAACCAGAATCCTACAATTTGATGTTTACAAGAAACACATTTGAAGCAGTAAAGATTTACATAGACTAAAGGCAATAGACTGGAGCAGAATATATTAAGCTTCAGCTGAAGTAAAAAAAAAAAAAAACAGGGGAGGCTAGGTGGCACAGTGAAGAGAGGACCAGCCCTGGAGTCAGGAGGACCTGAATTCAAATCCAGCCTCAGACACTTAACACAAAAACTAGCTGTGTGACCTTGGGCAAGTCACTTAATCCCAATTGCCCTCCAAAAAGCAAAACAAAACAAACAAACAAACAAAAACAGCAGGCGGAGCAAATTAAGATTCAATTTCAGTAGGATTTCTGATAAAGTAAAAGGAAAATATAGATCTAAAATAAATTAGGAAGAAAACTACATCTTGTTAAAAGGTACCATATACATTGAAGTAATTATCAATACTAAAGAATGTTCAGCAAATGTAACATCCTGATTCTTAGAGGAGAAATTAAGGGAGTTACAGGAAGAAAAAGACAGCAAAAGTACACTAGTGGGGGACCTCAACCTTTTCCTCTCAGAATGAGATAAACCTAACCACAAAATAAAAAAAGAAATAACTTAAGGAGGTGAATAGAATTTTAGAAAAGTTAGATATAGAGCTCTGGAGAAAACTCAATGGAGATGGAAAAGAATATATCTTTTATCTCAGTGGGACATGGCACCTAAACAAAAATTAACCATGAATTAGGGCATAAAAACCTCAAAATTAAATGCAGAAGGGCAGAAATATTAAATGAACCCTTTTCAGCTCATGATGCAGTGAAAATTATGTCTAAGAAAAGTCCATGGATAGATGGACTAAAAATTAATTCTAAAGTAAATAATCTAATCCTAAAGAAAAAAAATAGGTCAAACAACAAATCATAGAAGCAATTGATAATTTCATCAAAGAGAATGATATTAATGCCACAACATACCAAAACTTATGAGATTCAGTAAAAGCAGTACTGAGGGGAAATTTTGTATTTATTAATGCTTATATGAATAGAATAGAGAAAGAGGAGATTTATGAATTGGACATGCAACTAAAAAAGTTAGAAAAAGAGCAAATTAAAAATCCCCAATTAACTACCAAATTAGAAATACTGAAAACCAAAGGAGAGATTAATAAAATTGAAAGCAAGAAAACTATTTAATTAATAATAACCTAAGAGTTGGTTTTATGAAAAAAAATAGATTTGGTTAATTTGATTTAAAAAAGGAAAGAATTAAACCAAATTACCAGTATCAAAGATAAAAAGGATAAATTCACCACCAATGAAGAAGAAATTAAAACAATAATTATGAGCTATTAGAAACAAATAGAAATAGATCTTCATGGGCCACATTTCAACTTAGAAAAATACAAATGACCATTATTTCATATTTTTATTTTTTTAAATATTTCCCAATTACATTTTAATGTACTTCACTCTTCTCTTGTGAGTTTGACACTCTTGTGAGTTTGTGATGTGGCGACCCTTTTCCTTGCTACCTTTTCCCTTGTGCTACATGTACAAGTGACACTATTCCTTTCCATCTTCTCCAATATATTGTCCCCTTTATCATCCCCCCTTTATTACTTATGTTCAATCTCTCCCTATGTGCTTGTTGCTTCTCAACTGACTACAGATATCCCTATCTTTGAAAAACTCTCACTTGATCTATTCATTTACATTAGATATTGTCCTATATCTGTCTTCCCTTTTGTGCTTAAGGTTATATATGGTTTGTCCTTCATTATCAAAGAGGACCATGACATCAGGAAGATGGTGATATGACTTGCAATTAACTTTGATTTCAGGGAGGTCAGACTGTGCAAAGTCACCAGCCTTACTTTCTTCTTCAGAGCCATCTGGATCCATTGACCAGATATAGATCAAGATGACTAGAGATGGTCCAGGATGGTAATGGCAGACCTTGGCCTTTTTTAGGCTAAGGTCTTCTAAAGTTATCACTTTGAGTGAAGCAATGCCCATTCAGTGAATAGACTTCCTTTTTTTTTTTTTTTTTTTTTTGCTTTTTGGAGGGGGGAAGGCAGAGCAACTGGAGCTAAGTGACTTGCACAAGGTCACACTGCTAGTAAGTGTTAAGTGTGTGAGGCTGGATTTTAACTTGGGTCCTCCTGACTCCAGGACCAGTGTTCTATTCACTGTGCCACTTAGCTGCCCCATAAATAGATTTCTTTAAGAAGAAAGTCAAGAGATGGCCCCTTTAATTAAAAGAAACAAAAACAAGTAAAAGAAAAAAATCAAACTGGGGGAGGGAGGAAGGACTCTCAGGATTGCTGGGCAAAGGAGAAAAAGTTACTACATACATTCACTCTGAATGAAGAGGGTCCAAAATATAACCATTAAGTAGAGCTTGTGTGGGAACCTATTGTTGTTCAATCAATAAAATCCATGAGATCTATAGTGAATTGAGTTTAAAGCTTGGTCTTTGAGAAAGAAATCTTGCCAGTAAACCCCAAGTTAGCTAGGGAGTTTTCAGTCATCAAAATTTACCTTCTTTTGGTCAGAATATCCTCAGCAGAGGGGAGAGGAGAGAAGAGGGGAGGGGAGGGGAGGGAAAGGAAGGAGAGGAGAGGAGAATGAGCTGGATTGCCCAGCTGGAACTGGACATCTGGGTTCCCATTAAGGTAGCTTGGACTACTCACAGGAAGTTCAGATGAAGTAAAAGGGCAAAGTATGCCAATAGAAGAAGGATTGTTAATGTTTTTTTAAAGGTATAGAAAAATGTTGATATTTTATTTCTGCCATAGAATACAGAAATGTATAAAATATAGAAAATTATATAACATTAGGAATTTTATTATATAGTTGTAAGAAAAATGGTCTTGGACTTGGAGCATCTTAGTTTAATCCTGGACCCCACATTTACTAATTATGTGACTTTGGGTAAGTTACTTAACCTCTCAGTATATGAGACAAGTCTTTGTCAGTATAATTTTCAGAGTGATGATCATGCACATTGATAGAGAGTTTCCTCACTCTGGAAGTTCCCTCTAACAATCAAATCACATATCCACTAAAAATATACAGTTACTCATAATCACATTCCCTATTTTAGTAAGGATTCAATATGATAATGCAGATAGCATAATTTATAAAAATAAAATCTTATTTAAATGCACTATTATTATTATTTTGACTGTTACAAAATTAGTAGATCAAGGCTCACAAGTTTTAAGTGAGCCTTGTCAAAATCCCCTCTCTAATTTGCCATCCCTCTACTGGTGGGGTAAATCAGCTAGCATCATCTTCACTTAGATAGCCATGATACTCCCTTAATTAAAATACACAGAGACTTATGACTTACTTATTTTTAAACTTCCATGAACATTGAAATCCCATTATATCTTGGATAGATTTCACACAATTAAAATGATATTAATATACCTAATGAGAACATAACATTTATCATAACTAAATATAATTATACACTGGATATAATTTGAAGATGATGATGTTGTTATGACCATTTCCCAGAGTGATAAATTTAGATTCCATTAGAGATAACCAGATCAGCCAAAGTTAGTTGTAAAAGGTATTTCTTTATGTCTCCTTTTGTACAATATTATATAGGGGAAACACTTATTTTTTAAGGTGCAGTTAGGTGACAGAGTGTATAGAGGTCTGGGCTTAAAACTAGGAAGACTTGAGTTAAATCCAGCTTCAGACTCTTACTGGTTGTGTAACCCTGGGCAAGTCACTTAACCTCTGTCTTTCTCAGGGATAATAAAAGCTCTTGTTTCATGGGATTGTTTTAATGATAAAATGAAATATTTGTAAAGTGATTAGTGCAATGCCTAGAACACAGTAAGTGCTTTACAAACACCCTTTTCCTTCCTTTCTTTTTTTAAGTTAATTTATTTATTTTTAGTTTTCAACATTTACTTCCATAAGTCTTAAATTTTCTCCCCCTCTCTCCCTTCCCCCCTCCCCAAGACAGCATAAATTCTGATATAGGTACTACATATACATTCCTATATAACATATTTTCACATTAGTCATATAAAAGAATCAGAACGAATGGGAGAAGCCATGGGAATGAAAAACAAAACAAAAAACAACAACAAAGAAAATCGTCTGCTTTGTCCTGCATTTGGACTCTGTAATTCTTTCTCTGGATGTGGATAGAATTTTCCATCATGAGTCTTTCGGAGTTGTCTTAGAACCTTGCATTGCTGAGAAGGGCCAAGTCTATCAGAGTCAGTCATTGTACAATGTGGTTGTTATTATGTACAGTGTTTTCCTGGTTCTGCTTACTTCACTCAGCATCAGTTCATATAAGCCTTTTCAGGTTTTTCTGAAGTCAGCTTATTTGTCATTTCTTATAGCACAATAGTATTCCATTGCATTCATTTATCCCATATTGTTCAGTCATTTCCCAATTTATGGCCATCCCCTCAATTTCCAGTTTTTGTCCAACACAAAAAGAGCTGTTATACATATTTTTGTACATCTTTATTACTTCTCTCTCAAGAAAGGAGAGTCATCATCAACAGATACAGTCTGGTGAGAAAGGCCCGAAATACAGAATGTAAACCTTGGTTATATACTCAAAAGACCACCCCTTTATCCCCTCCCCTCACTCTTCATTCCTTTTAGACAGGAACATAGACTCACAATCTTCAGCACAAAAATCTGCTTACATAGCAGGTAAAATGTCAGCAACGTCAAAATAGGTATGAAAACAGAAGATACATGTATAGCAGTGTCAATATAGGTATGAAAGCAGATGATATTTTATGAATCATGGGGATTATAAGACATGGTGACCTGTACAGAGTTTTGTAACAAGACTTTCAATTTTATATTTGTACAGGTCAGATGGTGGTCAGTGGAAACAAGTCTGGGACATCTGGGCCTGTGGTTAGATTTGAAGGGTCTGTACTTTCCTCTCCTACACATTAGCTTAGCTTAGCAAAAACTTCAACTTATGACCAGGGAATTAAGGCAAGGGTCCCAGGTTGCTATCCCAGGCTGCTAAGTCTTTGGTAACTTACTACAAATGTGTCTAGATTTTAGAATACTACCTAAGAAGCTGTCACTTCACACACACACACATCTAATTAATAGAAACCCAAGTCTGGGATTCAGACAATTTATTAATAAATCTTTGAGAAGTCATCACATTTATCCCACTCATTCAGTACATAGTTCCAGGTCAGAGATCCATGGTGGACTGAGGAAGGGACCAGAATCTAGCTGTGGCAGAGAGGATACTTGGCACCTAGCTCTGTACTGGGCAAGAAACAAGTTCAGAAGGAAATGGCAACTATTTGACTCTGATCCCAGGAGCAGAACAGGGACCATGTTCTACCTTTTAGTCCAGGCTGAATCTTGGTGTAAAATGACCAGGATAAGAATCCTAGACCAGAGGCAGCTGGGAGGTGCAGTGAATAGAGCACCAGCCCTGGAGTCAGGGGGATCTGATTTCAAATCCGGACTCAGACACTTGACACACTTAGACACTGTGTGACCTTCAGCAAGTCAGTTAACCCCAAATGCCTTGCCTTCCCCTCTCCAAAAAAAAAAAGTATACCAGACCAAAGGTGAGCCTATAGTTCATTCACTCTGAACTTTCAGAACCTCCCCTTCACCAAGTCCAGCAATACTACTAACATTTCCAATCAAGGACAAACAACTCCAGATCTGGGTTAGGAATCTGCAGAAATCAGAAGAGGAAGGCAGTGAATTTTTGCCTCATATTACATCAATTTGGGAGCACTGCAAGTCCTCAGCTGTGAAAGCAGCTGAAGGAGGCCACAGAACAGAAGCCTAGCCTATAAATTCCTTCCAGAAATGGGTAGAGCCCAGATCTGACATAGATTTCAAAGTTAAGAAGTAGGTTAGAAGAATGAGTAGGAAAAATGTTTCTTGCTCAGTGCAGAGCTAGGGGCCCAGTAAGAGGGAGAGAATTTAAAGCTGGAAATAAGACAGAGTAACAAAAAAAGAGTATGTTCTTGAACCAAAGATGGTGTTGAGTAATACATATCAATTCACCACAGTCTGCTGGTCTAACTAACTTCTTGACAACTCAAAATTCTTTAATTGTCTATAAAAGTTGATTTAACTGTTTTTAATGATAATTTTTATTTGTCCAAAAAAGGATATTTGTTCATGCCTGGAGGAATTTAGCCCAGTCTATATGAACAATCTTATTGAAATGAAATAAGAGCAAATAAAAAAGTAGCAGTTAAATTCAAAGCTAGATAATAGAAAGGAAAGGAAATTTATTTTCCTTAGAAAGGACAATAAAAAACTTGATAGAATTGGTTCTATTATGCATACAAAGACATCAACAAAACATTATTAAAGAGACATTTGATCATATTGCTTCATAGGGCTTAGAGTGAGCATAGGCATTGCAGTATATGTAGTAATATCTGCTTAAGTGGATCAAGAAGAAATTTGATGGACTTGAAAAGAGTCTCTAAGTTAAGCTAACATCTAACCTGATATTCAGTGACTTCAGTGTGAAAGTAGAATTAGGAGACATGTTGAAAAATGTGCTATAAAATATAATTTAGAATGAAATAATGAAAGAGGCCAGAAGTATGCAGATTAATTTGGAGCATTTTAAGATTATGTGTATATAAAGCTTGAAGATTAGCTAGACATGAAATAGAACAGACCTGACAATGATAGGAAGTAATAGGAAATATGTCCTTTGAACTCCATTACTACAATACCCAATGGCCCTTAGAAGATTTTTTTTGCTTTTTTTTTTTTGAGGTGGAAAGGCTGGGCAACTGGGGTTAAGTGACTTGCCCAAAGTGACATGGCTAGTAAAGTATTAAGTGTCTGAGGTTGGATTTGAACTCAGGTCCTCCTGATTCCAGAGCCAGTGTTCTATTCACTGTGCCATCTAGCTGCCCCAACCCTTAGAAGATTAAGCTGGGAAAAGATGCTGAACCTAACCAGACATATTAAAAAATTCTCTCTAGAGACAAAAACAAAACAAAACAATGTACCAAGGGCTCAATTTTCAGGATATGCTAGAGAGATGAAGATTCCTGAGAATGAAAAAAAAAATCATGAACCATATGAAAAATACAATAAGATAAAAATGACCATGGAGATATCAGCAATTCCTTTATATATCTTTCCTATGTAATGGGTATAGGTATACCCTAGGTCTCTGTCATGACCCTTGTTCCCTTTTCTCTTTTTTTCTCTTCTCTCATTTCTATTCATTTTTCTTTCTTGATGATCTTGCCAGTTCACACAGATCTAATAATCACACCTTTGTACATGAATTCCAGACCTGTATATCAAAGGTCAGTTTCTCTTTAAAGTCCCATATCCTAATTCTCATATCATCAACTACCTACTGTACATATATCTCTGTGAGATAATTCATATTCAACATTTCTGAAAACTCATATGTTTTCACCAAACCCTACTCTCTTCCCAGTTTCTTTGAGGGATAGATGAGCCATGCTTCTAGACACCATGTTCACTACATCGGAGTTATCCTTAGGTCTTCCCTCTATTTTACCACTCTTCTCCAATCAATTGTCAAATCTTTACCAAGCATGGAGTCTTGTTTCTCTGTAGCCACAAGTTCTAGTATTCTTCTTGTCCCTGGAACTGTGACCAGTTCCTCTGCTTTCTTGTAGCCACACATGTTTTTGCTCCTTTCTGCCTTGGAACTGAGACAAGGGGCTCTACTCACTTGAAAGCAACAAGAAGTACTCTTATCCACCCTGAGACTGTGAGCAAGGCCCTTGCTGCCCTGTGGCTACCAGTACTTTTGTTCCTTCTGGTCCTGGAATTGTGACTTGGGCCCCTGATATTCGGTGGCTGCAAACACTAGTGTTCCTTTCTGCCATGAAATGGAAGCGAGGGTCTCTGCTCCCTTGTGAGTGACCATAATCACTCTTATCCACCCTACAACTGTGATCAGAACCTCTGCACCCCTAGGACCACAAGTACCCATGCTCCTCTTATCACTGAAACTGAGCTGGAACTCTGTATGGGCAACATAACAGGGTACTACCCCCAGTGCCAACAAAGGGTGCCCTGTAATCTCTTTCTGAGCAGTTGTTGAACCCTCTTTATGTTTATGAGCTGAGCTTTCTTGAAGCTGCTGCTGCCACTGTTACATTTACCACCAAGGCTTGCTACTGGCAGTGTGCTAGCTTTAACCTGACTGTCATCCTGCTGTGACAGACTTTTCCTGCCAAACTCCTAAGTTGTCTTAAGCTGCAATATTGTTTCACCACTACATTTTGTTGGCTCTATTCTTCCATATTTCAATTTGAAGTGCTATTTTAAAATTGGGGAGAAATGTTCAGAGAGTTGGGATGAGTTCCTGCCTCTACCCCACAATCTTAAGTGTTATAAAAGCTTCCTATTAATATACTTAAGACTTGAGGTCAAATATGGCTTCAGAGACTTGCTAGCCATGTTTCCTTGGGCAATCTACTTAACCTCTGTCTTCCTTAATCTCCCCCCCCCAATTGTAAAATGGGGATAATAATAGCATATACCTCTCATGGATGTTGTGAAGGTCAAATGGGGTAATATTTGTAAAGACATTAGCATAGTGCCTGGCACATGGTAAGTTCTTAATGAATGTTCCCTTCCCTTTCCCTCCCTTTTCTATACTAAGAAAGATTCATTGATTTATTTCCCTTGAGATAGTACTGGGGTTACTACTGAACAAAAGGGACTGGGGCATAAATCTCCAGCTTGGCCGAATAACCAATGCAGACTCCTTGAGGATAAAATAAAATTAAACAAGACCTCCCAAGGCTGTTACAAGTCAGACTCATACCCTTGAACTTGGAACTGAATAGATCCAGTTTGTCTCAAGAGAGGGTAATTTTGGAAGCATGTATTATGGGATTGTAGTATTCTAATTTTTGTCATCCTAACATTAAAACTCATATTTTTCTGGAAGAAAAACAATTTTTGATCTTTTTTGTAAAGGAAAGTCAGAATTTCTGTATTTATGAACTACCCAAGTGTAATTCTTTTGATGAAGAAATATGCAGAGGTAAACACTAGCAAAAATATATTCCACATCTTAAAGAGATAGATTCTAATTAAGAAAACTTTATGGCTTTTATTCCATAATGGTTTGATGAGTTAAATGAAAATGCATTAGAAATTTATTATTTCTCCCCATAAAGTACTCATAGAGTGGGAAAATGAAGGATAAAAGCTTTGAGCTACATGACACTTTTCCCTGAACCTAGTTTTTTGAAAAAAAAAAAAAGAAATAAAAAAAGATTTAATGAACCCCTTGAACAGCTAATTTAGGTCATTCTCAATAAGATGGTAAGACGATATGTGACTAATAAACACTTGCTAAGCAGCTGACAAATTAAGGATTAATTGATTAATTTTATATGGCAAAATTTTTCACCAATTATTTCATAGGCCTGTGAAAGGAATTGAATTGAATTTTAATTCCTTATGATCTATGTACACATAATTCAATAGCACATTCTAGGGTACCAAAATATTGTAAAACTCTGAGTCAAAACTTTGATCTATACACTGATTAATTAGCTCATTGGTGCATTTATATTTAGATCTGCAGAAAAAGAAACCAGCACAGAGGATTCCAAGGTTGTTTCTGTAGCAATTGGGAGGGTTAACAAATGGATGGACAGAAAACTTCTGTGCTTCAGTGACAACTGCTTTAAGTGAGAGTCTAGAGAAAGGTCTTACCAGACCTCTGGGTAGACCCTCTGTGGTGGACTTAAGGAACATCATGGTCAGAAGAATTTCAGGATAAGAAGGCATGGATAGGATGCACCTTACAATGCTATAGGGAGGGCCCACATTAACAAAAACACAATGATGGAAGGAAGCTCTATTGGAGGGCTAAGTTTTCCATTATGAATGTTTCCTGGAAGATTTATCCCAATCATGTGGTGGTAAATAAAGTAGATCTGTGGAGGATTTGTTAACATTGTTGCAGACTTTGAGGCAAAGAAAGAAATTAAAATTATTTATCATAGAGAATGAAGGTTTGAGACAAAGAAAAAAAGGGATTTCTGGTGTGTACAGGCATTGATGAGGATTTGCGGGCATACATGTTATTGATGTGTTGATTCATATGTAAAAAAACATGCAAAGGATGCCAATTATATAATTGCCACTTCTCCTTAAGGCAGATTAAGTAGACATTGACTTAAATTAAGTCAAGGGGGATTTATTCCAGTTATAAAGAAATGCCTTCAGGTTATGAAAGCAATATAATATATTGCCAAGGAAATAAGAAGTATGTATGTGGTATAGTAGGAAAAGTAGTAGTTTAGGTGTCAGAAGAAATGGATTCAAATCCTACTTATGTCACCAACTTCCTGTATTCACTGGGGAAAGTCACTTTTTGGGACTTCAGTTTTCTTCTTTACAAAATGAGATAGTTGGGGTGGAGCTCAGATGGTGGCATAGAAGTAGGAAAACTCGGTATGCCCCCTCCATAACCACCTCAAATAACTATAAAAATGAATCTAAACAAACTTTAGGGCTACAGAACCCACAATGTGACAAAGAAAAACAAACCTCTTGCTGAAGACAGCTCAGCAGGCTGGCAGGAAGGGTCTAGTGAAGCACACTGGGAGCTGAGCCCAGCCCCCTATGAGTTCGAAGTTTTATCCCCAGGGAATGGATCACCAGCAGCTGTGGTGGTTTCCAGAATTATCACTCCATATATGCCAAAGACAAAGTGAGAGGCTAACGGACTTTGGGAACAGGGGGTCTGGGAGTGCAGTCTGGCTTCTGTCCCCTGGAAGGATAAGTGGCTGAGGTGCCATGGCCACATAGCTGCTTCAGAGCTCCTGGCCTGTGGAATGTAGGGGGACCAAGGAACCAGTCTTAGGGGTAATTTCTCTTGCTTTAACCTGCTTGGATCTGGATTGCTGTTTAGGGTGGAGGTCCTAGGGTGCATGATGAGTGTTCCAGAGCCAGTGGAGGCTTCTGAGAGGGCACCCAACTAATAGCTCCAGCAGCTGAGAAAACCCCAGTGATTTGGGACAAAGCTCCCCTCTCTGGAAGCAGAGTTGTACTGTGGCAAAAAGCTCAAAAGTCAAATAATTGAATGGCAACATGAGGAAGCAAAGATGCAAAGCAAGCACAGCAATCCAACATTGGATTCATTTTGGGGGAATGAAAAGGATCAAAGCATGGGACAAGAGGAAGACAACAAAGTCAGAACTCCTGCATCAAAAGCTTCCAAGAAAAATATAAATTGGTTACAGGCCATAGAGGAGCTTAAGAAGGATTTTGAAAACCAAATAAGAAAAGTGGAGGAAAAATTGGGAAGAGAAATGAGAATGATGCAAGAACATCATGAAAAGAGAGTCAACAACCTGACTGAATAAAACAACACCTTAAAAAATAGACTAACTCAAATGGCAAAAGAGGCCCAAAAAGCCAATGGGGAGAAGAATGCCTTAAAAAGCCGAATTTGCCAGTTGGCAAAAGAATCTCAAAAGCTCACTGAAGAGAATCATTCCTTCAGAATTAGATCAGAGCAAATGGAAGCTAGTGACTTTATGAGAAATCAAGATATTATGATACAGATCTAAAAGAATGAAAAAATAGAAGGCAATGTGAAAAAATCTCATTGGAAAAATCACTGGAGGAGCGGAGTCTAGATGGTGGAGTAGAAACAGGACTTTTTTGGAGCTCTCGCTTCCATCTCCTCCAATTCATATAGAAAATGACTCTAAACAAACTTTGGAGCTACAGAACCCACAAAATGACACAGAGAAGTGGGAGGTTAGCTTCTCTGAACCTCCCACTGAAGACAGTCTGGCTGGTATGAAGGGGCCAGCACAGCACTCTGGGAGCCAGGCCCAGCCCCATGTGAGCCAGAAGTTTTAGCCTCAGGGTGTCCACAACCCGCTGCCAGCTGGAGGGACTTCAGATCACCAACAGCTGTGGCAGTTCCCACAATTATCAACCCATAATGCTAAGGACAAAGTTAGAGATCAATGCAGTGTGGACTATGGGACCTGGGAGTTTGGGAATGTGGTCTGACCTTTGCCCCCAGGGTGAGAAGGGGCTGAGGCATGGTGGTCATCCAGTCACTGCCACATGGCTGCTTCAGAGCTCCTGTCCTGCAGATTGTAGGTGGACCAAGCCACCAGTCTGAGGGGGTAATCACTCTTGCTTTAACCTGCTTGGATTTGGATCATTGTCTGGGGTGGAAGTGCTGGGGTGCATGACCAGTGTGCCAGAGTGTGTGGAGGCTCCAGAAAGGGCAGCCAACTAATAGCTCCAGCAGCTGAGAAAACCCCAGCAATTGGGACAAAGTTCCCCCCTCTGGTAACAGAGTTCTACTGTGACAAAAAGCTCAGAAGTCAAGTAATTGAGTGGCAACATGAACAAGCAGGGGAAGCAAGTCAAGCAAAGCAGTCCAACTTTGGATTCCTTTTTTGGGGACAAAAAGGATCAAAGTATGAAACAGGAGGAAGACAACAAAGTCAGAATTCCTGCACCAAAAGCTTCCAAGAAAAGAATAAGCTAGACATCCCCCTAACTCACCAGTGGATTTAAAGCCTGTTGGCTACTCCTAATCTGATTAAAAACATCTGTTAAAATAGTTTTACTGGAGTGTGCTTGCTGACATGCTACAGCTTCTTGGAGTCACAGGTAAGAGTTGAATGACAGGTTGACACCATAAGTGGGTGAACAGCCCTGGAAAGGACTTGTCAAGGCCTCTGATCAGAGGTGCTGGTCCTCCCTGTATACCCCATGCACTCTCATAGATAAAATATGAGGATTATATATGACTAGCCATTTATACTTGTAATGGAGAGTTACTTTAAATTGACATTAGCCATGTCAAAAAATTGAAAATTCGAAAAAAATATTCCTTTTTCAGTCAATATGCTTAAAGGGTGCATATACTGTTGTTGGCAAGGTCATGTCTAAGGGCAACTAATTTTAAGGGGTTTGAAAAGCACCAATGTGAATAGAAAGTTAACAGTTACTGAAAGCATGAAGTAGTGGGTAGATCCTTGGATTTAGAGTTAGGAATATCTGGGTTAAAATTCTGCCTCTGATGGGGTTCAGGCTCTGGGAACCCCTTGAACTCTCCTGGAATCCTCCCACTGGATCTGGTGTTCACCTGAGGCCATAAACTTTTCATTATTGCTATGCCCAAATCTCTGCTCTCTCCAAGTTGCCTCCCATTACTTCCTAACCTTGATCCTATCAAAATCCCATTCTCTTGTTTGGGGCAGTCTTACTTCTAGTCAACATAGTCAACTGGACACTCCCATTAATATCTTCCCTAGACCCCTCTAGTCACACCAGCCTACTGGCCACTCCCATTAAGATCCTCCCTGAATCCCTCCCCCAGTCACTCCAGGCCACTTGGCCACCCCTAGATCCCTCCCACAGTCTTTCAGCATATAAGATCCATCTTGTTTCCACAAAAGGGCTCAGATTCAATCTGACCTGCTTGCATTAGTGATAAAAATGTTCAGATTCCTTAAGAGTCTACCCAATATGGGTGCTCTTTAATAAATTCTCTTTTTCTTTCCTCTGGCTGAAAGAAGGCTTGAGTTAAATTCATTTGGGAATGACCCATGTGTCAATATTTTGGAGTCCCATCAGCCCTAATCCTCAACACCTCCATACTTCCTAGTTGTTGACCCTTGGGCAAGTCACTTACACACCTTGTATCTCAGTTTTCCTTATCTTTAAGATGAGGCATTACATTCAATGGTCTCAAAAGTCTCATTAGCTCAGGATCATAATCCTATGATAATTGAATTTGAAATAGCACTTTGTGGCTACTTTTTCATATAACCTCTTTTTTAAATCTTTGGCACAGCCAGAGAAAAGTTTTCAATGTTTCTCCTGTAAAAAGTAGAATCCTGAGTTTGCATTTATTACTTTCCCAATTCTCAGAACATCACCCATTTTTCATGAAAGTTTGAATACCATGTTATATTATTAGGTGCTTAGGTGACATTTATCTCCATAAACTTCAACAAGGGGGTGATGCATTTCTCAATGCAGAAATGTTTTTGCCATTTAAATTTGACTCATAGCCTGCCCTTTGTCTGGGGACCATATGTCTTAAAAAGTAGCAGTTTTAAACTAAGGATACTCCGAGTATCCACAGATCCATTTATAGTGTTGTCACACATGCTGAATCAAAGAAACAACTAACACAATTAGTGTACCACATGTAATGTGCTAATAATTAATCTTGCATATTTAGTTTTTGAACTATCATCATCTATTCTATGAAAGAATTTCTGCCAGTTGTTAGAGGATTGAAAGAATAGAACTTTCATACTTTCTTGCTTCCTAAACCTCCTCTATCAATTAAAATGCATGCTTGTGCTTAATCACTTTCTTAAAAAAAGAAAGAAAAAATGGAAAATATATTACACAAAAAGATTATTTATAATTGGAGACACTGGTGCTCTATTGTGGTGCAGAAAAAATGGTCATAGAAAAGGAAAACATTTAATACACCAGCAAATTCTTGAGCCAAATATAATGTGTTAATATCCAAATAATTTAAAATTCAAATGTCTTATTATTCAAAAATAGATAAGAATAAGTAGGCCAGAACAGTGCCTTTAATGTATCATCTTTCATTGGAAGATCCCACTGGAATTCAAGGACTGGTATTTTCAATTGCCATGCATCAGAAAGAGAGAAATTGAGGTACATAGAACCTAAATGATTCCTTTTGGCATTAAAGTAACTAAGAGTTTGGGATTGCTTGAGGTGTAAGAGAAGGAAGTCTAGCCTTAGAGTCAAAAAGCTTGAGCTAAAAACCTACATTTAAAACTTAGCAAATTAAAAACCCACATTAAAACTTAGCAAATGCTATGTGATGATGGATATCACTTAACCTCTCCAAGTCTCAGTTTCTTCATATGTAAAATGGAAGCAATAGTACCTGTGAGATTATGATTTTCATATCAATAGATATGATATATTTAATGAATAAACTAATAGATTAGATTTTTAGAATTACCTTTTCCTTCTTGTGAGTCAGAACTCACAATGCAATTTAAAATGATCGAACATTGACAACACTCAAAATCACTGGCATCCTTGTGTCCTGAATATCAAAATTGTAGAACCTGTTTCTGTCACTGAACTCTGGTCATTTGACCCACCAAGTAATGACTCCCAAAGTCTTGAACAATGTTCTGTCCACAGAATTTCAGGACACCAGTACCTTAGTATTGTGGGATTTGTGGACTGGTCCTAAGAAACCACCCTGGCCCTGGAGACAATTGTTTGTAAACCTCCCTTCCCACTTGTGTTTATGTATATAATTTCTGTCTTCACATTAGCAAGGTGGAATTCTGATCAGGAGAATTCCTGATTTGCAATCTATTCCTTTTAATAAAACTAATTAATTAAACAGCTACCTGATTACTGCACTTTGTCACTGACCTGAGGTTGTACCATTCACAGATTAGAGACTTGCTCAGTAAAATCCTGTTAACATACTTGTAATGCCTATTTCTAATGGGTATTATAGGATTTTAATGAGACAATATATATACATATATATATATATATGAAGAGCTTTGAAAACTTTGAAGTACCATAAATGTCAGTTGTTATTACATTTTTTTTCCTAAACCCAAAGAGGTTAAATGGTTCTGATTCAGTACAATTCAGAATGTCAGCAACGATTTGAAAGAAGAACTTTCAGTCATTATTTTCTTTCATTTTATTAAAGGAAAGTTCTTCAAATACTTATTAGGATAAGCAGTGATTCAGGAGAGAACACAATAAAGCACAAGAAGAAATGAATCTGAAAGAGAAAATCCTAATGAAAGAAGTTGATAATTTTCCTTCTTGATTTGTTTTCTCAGCCTGAACATCAGCTCCATTCCCAAAGTGGCTCTTTCAACATCCTTTGACATTTCAGTTTGTGATGCTAGTAACTGACTGTCGTTGGGGGAAATGTAGGCTTTTATGGTAAAACGAGTACAATAACATCTATGTGCTCCAGCTCCCTATTCCATACTTCAGTCAATTTGGGGACAATCCCAGGTGCTGCATGAATATTTTAACAATCGAGGAAAAAAACAAGTCATAAATTTCCATTTTTAAGTCAATCTATATTTGTTAGATGTGCATTAATCACACTTAAGAAGAACCAGGATAACTGAGAATAGAATTGGTCTTTGATAACACTGCTATATAAGCAAAGTTTGTCTTTGGTGGACCCGACCACTTCCTTTTGAAAATTATTCTTTTGACCTACCAGATATATAACATTCTAATGCTACTCTTGGTAGCTACTCATTTGCCCATTATTATGTAGAAAAGTGAGATGATGAATTAATTCATGATAGGTTTTTGTGGTTATGAACATATAGATTGTTAGAGCTCCTTGAGTAGAATGAAATATTTGTCCTTGAGTTATAAAACTAGGGTTGAAGTATCAAATCCATAGGTTCTAGCTATGTAACCTTAGGTAAGTTAGTTAACTTCTCTGAATCTCAGTTTCTTCATATGTAAAATGGGAATAATGGTATTTGCATTTTCTGCCTCATGTTTGTTTTGATTATACCCAATACTTACTTAAAGAGTGCTCTATAAACTTTAAAAGTCTATATAACTCCTTATTTTTAAATGATATCCAAGATTGCATACACACTAAGTGATGAATTGATATTATAACTCAGGTCTCTTCACTCCTTGCCCATTTTTATCTCTTCTATGTACCATATCTGCTTCTCTGTCCTTAATCAGCTTCCCCATCATAACTCCATAATATTTAGTTTTCAAAGAAAAGCCTCTGTAACAAGGGGCCAGCTTGGGGCAGCTGGGTTGTACAATGGATATTTGCCTCAGTTTCCTCATGTGTAAAATGAGCTGGAGAAGGAATGACAAATCACTCCAGTATCTTTGTCAAGAAAGCCCCAAATGAGATCACAGAGTTAGACAGTAGGGTGATAGAGATTTTAGATATGACTTTCTTCACACCATTCCTCAGATCATAGTTAACTCTCTATCCTGTCAACAGATGACTGACACAACTTAAATAATGAAATGGAGGTTTCTGTTTGGTTCTTAGAAACCTTTTTCATGAGGTTTGATAGAAAAATCATCATTTTCAAGTCATTGGAGTACTAAGATTAGAACATCAGTCATATGATGTCACAGTATTAGCCAAGTTACTGATTTTAGAGATGCATCCTTGGGTAGTGACTGTCTGGCTGTAAAGTTAGGAAGCCTTGAGTTAAAGTTTCACCTCTAACATATATTGACTCTGTGACATTGTCAATCACTTTTTCATTGGCCCGAGAATAAGTGCATAGAATTAGTCAAACGGAATGAGCTAAAAATGATTTGAAGAAAAGCAACCTGCTTTATCAGAGAGAATAACACAATAGAACTTCCTTATACTGATGAAATCACAGTTACAGGATTAAAAAAAAACACTTTAATGGCTCTTATAATGTGGGACACTCTAAAGATATGAATATATTTATTCTCCTGGAACAAAGAGACAATTTTCCTTCTGCTCACTATGAAATTGTATAATCACTTAAACTTCATTTTTATATTAATTTATTCTGCTAATATATAATATATTTAATAAATTTATTGATCTTTTAATTTTACATTACTCCTGGCAGTTTTGGGAAATTCTATATAGGACTCAAATGTATTCAAGGGCAGTATTGATACTACCACAACCTGATCAAGCTTCATAATTATTTTGGAAAAGAAAATGAAAAAATATGAGTGTAGAAATGTACACAGAGAGCCATAGGCACATAGTTATTATTATAAGTACACTGAAGAGCCCAGGAAATTGGTCAATTACTCAAAAAATTCTTAATTAGCATAAGCATTCCACACATTCAATAAACATTTAATAAGCATCTGTATACATAGGGTACTATGTTAGTTGATGTGAGTACAAAGATGAAGAATAACAAATTCTATATTCAAAATAATAAGTTAACATTTATGAAGTGCTTTCTAGTTTGCAAAGAAATATACACATGCATATATGCATATACATGTATATATCTGTGCATTTGTGGCTGTATGCATAAATGTATGCATATGAATATGTGCATAAGTGTGTATACATGTTTGTGTGTATTTGAATGTGTGTGTGTTTGTGTGTGTGTATTTGATCTTCAGAAAAAATCTGAGGTAAGTATTATTATCTTCATTTTACTGATGAGGAAACTGAAATTGAAAGAGGCTAAATGACTTATCAAGGATCATAGAACTAACAAATTTCAGAGGTATTATTTAAACTTAGTTCTTCTTTACTCCAAGTCTAATACTGTGTTTATTATGGCAGCTCACTGCTTTAAGGAGATTACAGTCCAGCAAAGGAAATGAGATATACATAAACAATTATAATACAGGTTAGAAAAGGAATAAGTGCATAGGATTAGTCAAAGGGAATGAGCTAAAAGAATCAGGGAGGGAGGAATCACTTCTAACTGGCAGGAGAGAGAATTTATGGTAGATGAACACTTAAATTGGGATTTGGTAGTGGAGTAGGATATGGTGCAGGAGATTATTCCAGATGTGGAGAATGATAAGCAAAGTAGCATATAGGCATGTGGAGAGAGAGCAAGTTCAGGAAACTATAAATAGTTCACTTTGGAGTAAAGAAGTTAGTTTGACTAGATGCTATATAAGTTACAGAAAGGAGAGTTTGTCATAACTATGAAGTAACTTGCTGTAACTGACAAATAAAACAAGGATTTTGGGGCTTATCTTCATCAAGTAGAAGACATAGTCAAGTTTTGAAAATTAAAAAAAATGGAAACATTGCTCATGCTTCCTAGACTCTATTCTTCTCTACAATGCCTAGACTGCATCAAATCTAAATTCAAATTCTGGTTTGACCTGGATTACAATCCCAAATCTGCCACTTACTCCATTAAATAACTTTGAACAAGTCACTTCACTTTTCTGAGTTTTAGTTTCCTAATCTATAGAATGAGGGGTTGGACTAGATGATTTCTAAAATCCCTTCTGGCTCTAAATCTATAATCTTATCATTCCCTATAATAGGGGGAATAATTTGGTAATTTGGAGTGCAAACTCTTAGAATTGAATAAATGTAGTAAATTGCATATTAAAACACATGAGCCCATGTTGATTTCCCTACTAGAGTTGTGATCTTCCTTCATTTGGGGATGAAGGACTAAAAAGGAGGCACCTTGACTAAGGAATTCTGGAAGGACGTGTGCTGATGTCTTTCTATGAGCGAATATCTTCAGTTTCTATTTTAGAAAGTAGAGATAAATTGTAAATGGCAGGCATGAATATGCAGCATATTTAAAAACAGCATGAAATTACAAAGCTCCCAGATGTCCTCAATTTAGAAAACCACATTTGAAATACAACTTTCCAATCTTTAGATCTTTATGGTTCATATCTAATCTTACATTGATCCTTTAAAAAAAAGCCTTTAACTTAATCATAAAGAAAAATGCTAATCAATCTTTTACCCTTCAATGAACAAACATGAATAGGGTGAAGTTTTCCTAATGGTTGAGCAGGTTTGATTAGGTTGTGAAAGGAAACAATAGCTTACCTCATTTTGATCCATATTCAGTATTCCTTAGTAGGTATGCAGTTGTAATGATATCTTCCAAAGTCAAAGAGAAGCAGCAAAGTATGTGAATAAAGAACTGACCTAAGTTGTAGGAAGGCCAAATTCAAGTTCAGTCTGTGATGGATACTGGTTAAGTGACATGGAACACGTACCTTTCAGTACCTCTGGCAATTTTTAAGAGCATAAGTTCCCATGTAATTGCTTATCTCCATTGGTGGAGAGAATTTCCTCTGCCATGTCCAGCACTACGCATGATCAGAGATGTGAATAAGAAATGACCAGACCAGGTAGGTAGTTCAAGGAAGAACTATGAACTCCATTTATTGATTCTTAGTACAAGGTTTTTATAGAGCAAATGAGACAAAAGTGGGTGGCTAGGTGGTGCAGTGAGTAAAGTGCTGGCCCTAGAGTCAGGAGGACCTGAGTTCAGTTCCAGCCTCAGACACTTAACACCCCCCCTCCCCTAAACACACACACACACACAAACTAGCCGTATAAACTTGGGCAAGTTTCTTAACCCCAATTGCCCTCCAAAAAGAAAAAAAAATTATAAAAAAATGAGACAAAAATGAGACTCAAGTATTCTTATCATTACCTTAGTCTGTTATATCCTGGGAGTAGCACAGGATAGATAATTTGATAAGGCTTTGTAATCTAGGCACCAAAAAGTCTTAGGAAAAGTCAGTTAACTCCTTTCATATACAGCCATATTACAAAGGATGCTCTCAAGAGCAGAATTCAAGACCAAAGCCAAAGCTTCAATCATGGAGGACATTTGCATAGGAGCCAACAACCTAAGAATCAAATATTTTGGCTCTTAATAAGTAAAGTCTTGGGGTAGATCTCAGAACTCAAACAACATCCTTTTAAGTGTAACCCATATCAGAGAATTCTGGAGCAAGCTTAACAAAAAAGCCACATCTCAAAGAGCTCTTATTTTAAAGAACACTGTTAAGATTTTTACTTGATTCCTGTATCAGGCCTCTTTGGCTCCCCACATTCCTCAATAGAAATCCCTAACAACTATGAAAATATAGAATCAGAACAAAAATTTCAAAAATAGGGTAATTTAATTTCATTTTACATTGTCAAAGTGTTTTTCCACTTAGATGGTGATTAAATAGAATTGAAGTCATAAATTCATATTTACAATACATGAATTTGAAATATATGTATCTGACCATTACTGCCTATCCTTCAACTTTGAGTGTGTGTGACTCATTCCTTCTAAGTCTGTTTTCTCTCTTCATTGAAACTACCATCATTCTCTCAAAAATTATTTAATTATTTTAAACATTCTGTTTGGTAAAATAAATTTACATTACCAATTGAATTTTTATATATATTTTCCTTTTTTCAACCAATTTAGATATGAGTGAGGTTCAAGTGTTACCCAACATATCTTTTTCTCCTGCAAATAAAAGCTTTTCCTTGCCTGCATATTTTATGAGATAATTTTCCCCATTCTTCCTCTTCTGTACCCCTTTCCCATGGCATCACTCATTTTTACCCATCTGTACTTTTTTTTTGCATCATCCCACCTTAATCAATTCACTCTCACACCATCTTTTTATATAGACTCTAACTACCTTAATAATGATAAAGTTGTTAGAAGATGTATGTGTCATCTTGCCATATAAGAAGTTGTACAGTCTGACCTTATTGAATCCTTTATGGTTTATCTTTCATAGTTACCTTTTTGTGCTTCTCTTGAGTCTTGTATTTTAAATTCACATTTTCTATTCAGCTACAGTCTTTTCATCAGAAATACTTGAAATCCTTTATTTCAGGCCTACACATCCTGAGACCCACCAAAAGATTTCAGGCAGCCCACAAAAAATGTAGAGGAAATTCTTTGGTGTGTTGTAAGCAGCCCCTGGGCCACAGGTTGTGCTGGCCTGCTCTATATCATGAAATATCCATATGTTTCACTTTAAGGACTATCTTCAGTTCGTCTAGGAAGATTATGCTTGGTTGTAGTCATATCTCTTTTGCCTTCCAGAATATCACATTCAAAGCCCTCCATTCCTTTAAGGTGTAGCTGCTAAATTTTGTGTGATCCTGCCTCTTGCACGATGGTATTTGAATGGTTTATTTTTGGTTGTTTGAAATATTTTCTCTCTGACCTGAGAACTGTGAAATTTGGCTATAGTCTAGGTTCTTTCTTTGATGATAGTTTTCAGGTATTCTAATAATTCTTAAATTATTTCTTCTTGATCTGTTTTTCAGAATATTGTTCTACCTCCGAGATATTTCACATTTTTTTGTTTTTTTTTAACTTTGTTACTTGATGCTCCATAGAGTCGTTAGTTTCCACTTGCTAAATTCTAATTTTTAAGGAATTACTTTCTTTAGTATGATTTTGTACCTTCCCCCCCCCCCCCATTTAACCAATTCTTCTTTGTAAGGAATTATTTTCATCAGTGATTTTTTTTTTTACCTTTTTTTCCCATTTGGTCAATTTTGTTTTTGAAGGTTTTATTTCAGTTTTTAAAACATTTTTTGTGCCTCTTTTGATGCACTGTTCGTTGTCTTTTTATAATTTCCTTCCTTTGCTTTAATTTATTTGCCTAATTTTTCCTCTACTATTTTTCTTGACTAGAAAATCATTTTAAAGTTCCTCCAGAAATTCTTGTTGGCTTTCTGTCCATTTCACATTTCTTTTGAGGCTTTACTTGTAGCTATTTTGACTTCATTGTCTTACTGTGAGTAATGCTTTTACTTGTTATCAAAATAGGTAGTATGTCAGTCTCATATTCTGAAGATTGTGAGTTTGATCCTTACATGGATGCAATACTTTAAGCAGGTAGGTAGCACAATGGATAGAACACTGGGCTTAGAATCAAAAAGACTCAATTTTATAAGTTTAAATTTGGGCTAAAGCACTTATTAGCTATGTGATCTTAAACAAGTCGCTTAACCTTGACTACCTCAGATCCTCAAATATAAAATGACCCAGAGAAGGAAATGACAAGCCAGTTCAGTATCTCTGCCAAGAAAACCCCAAATGGGATCATGATGAGTCAGACATGACTGAAACAACTGAACAACAACATCAACCTTTTCATTTAATCTAATTAAATACTTACTAAGATAATGTCCTTTTCTATAGGGAACATTCATAGTTCAGTATCAAAAGAAATGAATCAAAAGCAAATATTTATTAAATACATTATGTGAAGATACATGTTATCATCACAGCTAGCATTTATCTAATACTTACTAATACCTAATATTATACTAAGCTTTTCAAACATTTCATTTATTTCTTGCAACAATCATTCCAAGTAGGTGTTGTTATTATTCCCATTTTACAGATGAGGAAATGGAGGCAAACAAATTAAGTGACTTGTCCAAGGTCACACAGCCAAGGTGTGTTTGAGGTCAGATTTAAAATCATATCTTCCTGACTCCAGGCCCAGAGCTCCATCTACTGCACTGGCTAGCAAGACAATTTCTGCTGTCAAGGAACTTACATTGCACTGAAGATTATAACATATTCAAAATAAACTAAACACAATGAAATAAAAAAAATAAAAGCAACATGCTTTGTGAAGGCGCTAACAATTGAGGGATGAGGAAATCCTCTTATAGGAGGCACATGTGAGCTAATCCTTCAAGGGGGCTAGTATTTTCCAGATGTAGAAGTGAGGAGGAAGAGCATTTTAGGTGACAGTTTTTGCAAGGACTTAAATGTGGGATATTGAATATTGTCCATAGGAGACACCAGGAAGACCTGCTCATCTATAACACAGCATGATGAGGAGGAACAATATACTATCAACTTAAAAAGGTAGGTTTGACTATTGCTTTAAAAACCAGAGAAGTTCCTATCAACCTAGAATCAGAGGAGCAGGGGTGTGATGAGATCAGACATGCACTTCAGGAATATCAGTTTGGTAGCATTGTGGTTAATAGATCATAGACAGAGGAGACTAGAGGAAGAGTGAGTCTTTAGGAATATGTTTCAAAAGGAAAGGTGAAAGGCTATAAAGAACTGAATTATGGTGGTAGCCATGTGAGAAGAATGATAGATTGAGAGACATAATAGGAATAGATTAAACAAAACTTGTCAGCTCATCAGAAAATGAGGTGGGGGCCCCAGGAGTACTGCTTCCAGTATTTAGAATTTCACTGTACTTAGGCTTTTAAACCCTGACACTGAAATGGATTGTACCTTGAGTGCCTACATAAACTGACATCCTCTGATCATGCAGCAGTGAAATGTGAAATGTTAAATTCCAAGATTGAAAAGTTAAGGGTCGAGTGTCTCAGAGTCAAGATGGTGAAGTAGAATCAGGACCTCCCCACAGTTCTGGCTTCCACCTTCCACAATCCATGTAAAAAGGGAACTCTAAATAAACTTTGGAGAATTTGTAAAGTGACACAGAGAAGCTAACCTCCCACTGAAGACAGCCCGGCAGGCCTGCAGGAATCAGCCAGCACAGTGCTCTGGGAGCCTAGCCCAGCCCCAACACAGGCTTTAGCCCCAGGGTGGGCCTGACCAGCCCCCAGCCAGAGGGACTCCAGATCAGCAGCAGCTGTGGCCCTTTCCAGATTTATCAATACATAGATGCGAAGGACAGAGTGAGAGGTCAGTGCAGTATGGACTTTGGGACCCAGTAAGTGGGAGTGTGTGGCTTTTTCCCCCGGGGTGAGAAGCCTCTGAGACACCTGCACAGCCAGCCAGCGCAATGTGCCAGCTTCAGCTCTTGGCCTGCAGAGTGTAGGGGGACCAAGCACCAGTATGAGGGGTAATCGCTCTTGCTTTAACCTTCTTGGACCTGGATTGCAGTCTAGGGTGGAGGTCCTGGGGTGTGTGTCCAGGTTGCCAGATCATATGGAGGCCTCAGAGAGGGACCCATCTAATACCTCTGGCAGCTGAGAAAACCCCAGCATTTGGGATGAAAGTTCCCCTGTCTGGAGGCAGAGTCCTACTGTGGTAAAAAGCCCAGGGTTCAAGTGACTGAGGGGGGACATGACCAGGCAAAGGAAACAAAGCAGAAAGAAGATTTCAACATTAGACTCCTATTTTGGGGACAAAAAAAGAGCAAAGCATGGAAGAAGAGGAAGACAGTGAAGTCAGAACTCCTGCACCAAAAGCTCCAAAGAAAAATATGAGCTGATTATAGGCCATAGAGGACCTTAAGAAGCAGATAAGAGAAGTGGAGGAAAAATTGGGAAGAGAAATGAGAAAAATGCAAGAAAATTACAAAATGAGAGTCAACAGCCTGACTGAGGAAAATAACACCTTAAAAAATAGACTAACTCAAATGGCAAAAGAGGCTCAAAAAGGCAATGAGGAGAAGAATGCCTTAAAAAGCCGAATTTCCCAGATGGAAAAAGAGTCTCAAAAGGTCACTGAGGAGAATCATTGCTTCTGAATTAGATTGGAGCAAATCAGAAATCAAGATGCTGTGAAACAGATCCAAACAAATGAAAGAATAGAAGGCAATGTGAAATATCTCATGGGAAAAACCACTGACCTGGAAAATAGATCCAGGATGATAATTTAAAAATTATTGGACTACCTGAAAGCCATGATCAAAGTAAGAACCTAGAAATTATCCTCTAGGAAGTTCTCAAAGGAAAGTGCCCTGATGCTTTAGAACCAAAGGGCAAAATGGAGGTTGAAAGAATCCACCGATCACCTCCTGAAAAAGATCCCAAAAAGAAAACTCCTAGGAATATTATAGCCAAGTTCCAGAATTCCCAGATTAAGGAGAGAATATTACAAGCAGCCAGGAAGAAACAATTTGAAAATTGTGGAAACACAATCAGAATAACCCAGGATCTGGCAACTTCTACAATGAGGGATTGAAAGGCTTGGAATATGATATTCTGAAGGTCAAAGGAGCTGGGATTAAAACCAAGAGTCACCTACCCAGCAAAACTGAGTATCATGTTTCAGGGGAAAATATGGTCATTCAGTGGAATAGAGGACTTTCAAGCATTCTTACTGAAAAAAACAGAGTTGAATAGAAAATTTGACATTCAGATACAAGAAGCAAGGGAAGCATGAGAAGGTAAACAAGGAAAAGAAATCATAAGGAACTTATCAAAGTTGAACTATTAACATTCCTACATGGAAAAACAATAATTGTAACTCATGAAACTTATGTATGGGGGTATATAGGCATATGAATACATGTGAATGTGTGCATAAATGTTTACAGGTATACACAGATAGAGGGCACAGGACCATTTTAACAGGAATGGATGATACTTAAAAGGTGAAATTAAGAGATGAGAGAGGAATATAATGAGAGGAGATGGGGAGAGACAGAATAGGGTAAACTATTTCATATAGAAGAGGCAAGGGAAAATGGTTACAATGGAGGGGAAGAATTGGAAGGCAAAAGGGAATGGGTCAACCTTATTCCCATTGAATTTGCCTTGAGGAGGGAATTAAATACACATTAAATAGGGTATCTCACCCTCCAGGAGAGTAGGGGGGAAGGGGATGAGAGAGGGGCTGATGGAAGGGAGGGCAGGCTGGGGGGCAGGGAATTTGGAAGCACCCACTTTTGAAAAGGGACAGGATCAAAATAGAGAATAGAACTAGTGGGAGGTGGGATAGGAAGGAGGGAAATATAGTCAGTCTTTTACAATATATCTACTATGTTATTTTTTTGCATTGTACAACCTATGTATATGTATATGTACAACCTATACCGAACTGCTTATCTTCCCAGTAATGGTGGGTGACAAGGGAGGAAGGAAATGAATCTGGAATTCAAAGTTTTAAAATCAAGTATTAAAAAAAATATATGCATATATATATAATTAATACTATTTTACATGTAATTGGGGAATAAGATATACAGGCACTGGGGCATAGAGATCCACTGGAAAAGTCTAAAGGGGTATGGGAGAAAATATGGGAGAGAGCAGAGTGGAGGAGGGGATATCCTCTGGGACTGCTATTTTGGGCCAGTGGGTAGGGGAAAAACGTTGAGGATATTTGTAACTCAAAATCTGGCAGAAATTAATGATGTAAATCTGAAGTTAATAAAGCATTTGAAAAAAAAAAGTTAAGGGTCTAGAAGGATGGTAGGTTCCTTAAGAGAAATTAAACCATTTTGGAGAAAACTCTTTGGAGGCAGGTATATATTTACTTCTGTTCGGGTTAGGTATGCACCTACAGAAATCCAAAGTCCAACAATTAGTTATTGTGAGTGACTGATTCTTAGGAAAGAGATTAGCTATGGATGGAAAAATCAAATGTCTATGAAGAGCTGAATTTAAACTAGAAATCTAGGCAAGGATGGGAGTGTTGAGAAAGAATGAAGAGCTAACCATAATTCCAAAACGAGGTGAATGAAAGAATAATTTTGCCTTTGTTAGAAAAAGAGAGGTTTGTAATAGGAGAGGTATTAGAGAGTAAAAATATGGAGAAAAACCTTAGAGACTTTTTGACAAATATATCTCTAAGGGTTCATAACCTATTTTTGTGCATCATGGACCCCTTTGGAAGCTTAGTGAAACCTATGACCCCTTCTCAGAATAGTGTTTTTAAATGGAAATCAAAAATATTGGAAGAAATTGTCAAATATTTTTTAAAGTTCATGAACCTCCCCCCTTCCCGTGCCTCCAAGCTGCCCTAGGTGACATATATGCTTAGCGGTCAAAATTGGTAGACGATTGACAATCAGCATATACCAAATCCCTTTTGAATGTACGTATGGATGAAAAAAAAACATTCATTAAGAACTTGTATTTTCTTGATTATATTCACTATGATTAATTTATATGTCTTCCCAGGTTTCTCTGAATCTCTTTTTTACATTTCTTATGGACTAATAATTGTGTTAGTCATCTACTACATTTTCTCTAAGCATTTTGATGTTTTCTGCTGTTTTCTCTTCTATTACAACAGTAAAAAGTGCTGATATAAACATTTTTTCACATTAATCTTTTTTGCTCTGTATTAAAAATATCTCTTTGGAATATATTCATAGAAGTAGTATCACTGTGTCAAAAAGAGTAGGCATAATTGAGTGATTTTAAAGCATGTACCTTCAAATTGCTTCCAAGAAATGTTTGCCCAAATATTTTCTCATTTTTAAGATATTTGGATTAAGTGAGCTAAAATATCCCTTTTATAGTTAATTATCTGCCTCACGTGGTACTCATTCTGATGTTCACTTTCTTAAGACCAATATCTTTAAAGAGAGTATGTGAGGCATCATATTTCTTTGGGCCTAGCGATTGGCTGAATTCATTAGGAAACTCCATAGGTAGATAAAAGAAAATCCTCTTCTGGAGAAAGGGATGAAGTCTAAAAGTAATATGAATAAGTGCGCATCACCAAGTTGGTTTAGTAGTAGGTTTTTATCAAAATGGTGAATTCCGAGAGGCTTTGGTGAATGGGAAAACAAATTGTGGGAGAGAAGATTCAGATTGACTGGCCATTATTGCATTAGTAGAGAATACTTGGAGCCTTTGTGAGAAACTGATTCTTTGATCCAATTCTCATGACCTATTTACATATGATGCATATAGTCTTTCACGTATGTAGCTGCTCTCTTGATTAATTCTCTATCCTAGTTCCTAAAACCTCTTCACCACAGACTCATAGTCAAAGTAGAAAGAAGAAACTCCTTCTTATAATGCACGTATTATGTTATTTTTTTTAATGACTGAACTTAAGAAACACCAAATTAAATATAAATGCATTAACAGAGGAATAAGAAATGAGTATTGTGTATGAAACTGTAAATCTCTATTATGTATAGCTTGCTTTTCTTAAGTACATAATAAATTCAACATATAACTTTTGAAGCTGTCCTGATTGATTGTTACTATGCCTATTAAACCTTCAGGTTTCCATAGAATAGTATATTTTGTTGTCACCTCCTGAACTATGAATTCTACCTTCCATTTGTTCTTTGCAGTACCCTAATATCTTATTTTATTTTTCTTTTTTGTTTCTTTTTCCTTCTACAAACCAGTGTGGTTTAGTCCCAGGTTACTGATAATATCTACAATTGTGAAATAGTCCATACCAAGAAGGTGTTGGGGAAACAATGGAAGAAAAAAGAGCACACAGTTCTCACAGTTTCCTTCAAACCCACAGGTATATTATTAGACTTTGTGTCCTTAGGTATTAATTGTTTCTTGTTCAGGTCCACTTCATGGTTTCATGGAATCTGATCCTCAAAGTGTGAAGGGTCTTCAGAGGGCTTGTTGTCCAATTCTTACCTGAACAAACCCCCACTCTATTACATGACTGAAAAATGAAACCCCTGCCTTTGTTCAAAGACCTCCAAGAAGGTGCCTGTCTCAACAATACAAGGCACCCCATTTTACTTTTGTGTATGTCTAATTATTGGGGGATATTTCTTTATGTAAATAAATAAAAACCTAATATACCTTTGTAATTGTTCTTTATCTTACCTTTGGAGCTAAGCAGAATAAAACCATTCTTAGAGAGAGAAACCCTTAAAATCCTTGAAGGTAGAAATAATTCTCTTGACATCTTTTTTTCATGTACTTTGATAAGCTTCGAAATTTAAGGAAAGGATATAATTTCTAAAACTAGTTCTTTCCCCTCTTCTGGATCTAAAGTAAATTGTTATTTCCATTCTCCAGTAGCATATTTGCTCCCAAAAGTAATCCAAGAACTATGTCAGAAAGTGAATTTTTTTCCTTTTTTTTAAAGTTAATTAATAAATTTTTAGTTTTTAACATTGTTTCACAAACTTTTGAGTTTTATATTTTGCCCTCCTCCCTCCCCTTCCCCATTAACAAGACAGCATGAATTCTGATATAGGCTCTACATATACATTTTTATTAAACATATTTTCACATTAGTCATGTTGTAAAGAGGAATTAGAACCAATGGGATGAACCATGAAAAGAAGAAACAAAACAACAACCACAAAAAAGAAAGAAAGAGCAAATAGTATGCTTCAATCTGCATTCAGACTCCCTAGTTCTTTCTCTGGCTATAGATAGCATTTTCCAATATGAGCCTTTTGGAGTTGTCTTATAACCTTGCATTGCTGAAAAGTCTATAAAAGTTAGTCATCACATAATGTGGTTGTAAGTGTGTACAATATTCTCTTGGTCCTGCTCACTTTACTCACCATCAGTTCATATAAATCTTTCTAGATTTTTCTAAAGTTTACCTGCTTATGATTTTTTTTAGTACAATATTATACATTTCATTCATATACAACAACTTGTTCAGCCATTCCCCAATTGATGGACATCCCCTCAATTTCCAATATTACAATAAATATTTTTGTACATGTGGGTTCTTTTCCCATTTTTATGATTCTTTGGGATATAGCCCTAGAAGTGTTACTGTGGTTCAAAGATATGTATATTTTTATAGCCCTTTGGGCCTAGTTCCAAATTGTTCTCCAAAATGGTTGGATCAGTTCACAACTCTACTAACAATGCCTTAGTGTTCTAATTTTCCCACATTTTCTCCAGCATTTATAATTTTCCTACTTTGTCATGTTATCCAATCTCATAGTTATGATGTGGTACCTCAGAGTTGTTTTGATTTGCATTTTTCTAACTATTAGTGATCTAGGGTATTTTTTCATATGACTATGGACAGCTTTAATTTCTCTCTCTGAAAACTGACTGTTTATATCATTTGACCATTTATCAATTGGGGAATGAATTGTATTCTTGTAAATTCAACTTAGAAATGAGGTCTTAATCTGAGACACTGGCTGTAAAAATTCTTTCCCAGTTTTCTGCTTTCCTCCTAATTTTTGTTGCATTGGCTTTGTTTTTATAAAAACTTTTCAATTTAATGTAATCAAATTATCCATTTTGTATTTTATAATGTTCTCTAGCTTGTGTGGTCATAAATTCTTCAATTCTCCATAAATATGATACATAATCTATTCCTTGCTCTTCTAACGTGTTTATATTATCACTCTTCATATCCAAATCATGTACCATTTTGATTTTATTTTGGTATATGTTATAAGATATTGGTCTATGCCCAGTTTCTGCCATATTATTTTCTAGTTTCCCCAGAAGTTGTCATGTAGTGAGTTCTTTTCCCAGAATCTGGAGTCTTTGGGTTTATCAAATAGCTGATTACTATTGTCATTGACTACTCTGTCTTGTATACCCAATCTATTCCACTGATCCACCACTCTATTTCTTAGCCAGTACCATATAGTTTTGATGATTGCTGCTCTATATTGCAATTTAAGCTCTGGTTTGGCTAGGCCACATTCCCTTGCATTTTTTTCATTAATTCCCTAGAAAATTTGGACCTTTTCTTCTTCCAGATGAATTTTTTTATTGTTTTTTCTAGTTCTATAAAATAAATTTTTGACAGGTTGATTGGTATTGCACTGAATAAATAAATTAACTTAGGTAGAATTGACATTTTTACTTTATTAACTCAGTCTACCCTGATGTTTTTTCCAATTATTTAAATCTAACTTTTTATGTTAAAAGTGTTTTATAATTGTGTTCATATAGTTTCTGTGCTTATTTTGTCAGGTAGACTCCCAAATATTTTATCATATCTATAATAACTTTAAATGGAATTTCTCTTTTTATCTTCTTGCTATTGGACTTTGTCCATATATATATATATAATATAATATATTTAATTCTAATATATAGAAATGATGATGATTTATGTGGGTGCATTTTATATTCTTCAGCTTTGCTAAAGTTGTTTATTATTTCAAGTAATTTTTTACTTGATTCTCTCAGACTCTAAGTATATCATCATATCATCTGCAAAGAGTGATAGCTTTGTTTCTCCTTTGCCTATTCTAATTCCTTCAGTTTCTTTTTCTTCTCTTATTGTTAATGCTAGTGCTGATAATGGATATCTTTGTTTCATCCCTGATCTTATTTGAAATACTTCTGGTATATCCCCATTACATATAATTATTGCTAATGGTTTTAGGTAGATACTACTTATCATTTTAAGGAAGACTCCATTTATTTCTATGCTCTCTAATGTATTTCACAGGCATGGAAGTTGTTTTTTTTATCAAAAACTTTTCCTGCAACTATTGAGATAATCATATGGTTTCTGTTAGTTTTGTTGTTGATATGATCAATTATGCTGATACTTTTCCTAATATTGAAGCAACCCAGCATCCTTGGTATATATCCTACTTGTTCATAGTGTATTATTCTGTTCATAGTGTATTATTCTTGTT
The DNA here is from genome assembly GCF_028583685.1 of Petaurus breviceps papuanus. Lineage (NCBI taxonomy): Eukaryota > Metazoa > Chordata > Mammalia > Diprotodontia > Petauridae > Petaurus > Petaurus breviceps. Next base: position 6,138,586 of record NW_027187327.1, read on the forward strand.
ATAAGTTGCTGCAATCTATTGTTCAATTTTTTTGTATTTATGTTCATGAGGGAAATTGGTCTATAATTGTCTTTCTTTGGGTTGACTCTTCCAGGTTTAGATATCAGTATCATATTCATATCATAAAAAGATTTTGGTAGGACTCTTTCTTTGCCTATTTTCTGAAATGGTATCTATAGTATTGAAATTAATTGTTCTTTAAATCTTTGATAGAATTTGCTTATAAATCCATCTAGCCCTGGAGATTTTTTCCTAGGGAGTTCATTGATGGTTTGTTCAAGGTTTTTTTTTTCTGAGATGGGTATATTTAAGTATTTTTCTTCCTATTTTGTTAATCTGGGCAATTTATATTTTTGTAAATATTCATCCATTACAATAAGATTGCCAAATTTATTGGCATACAGTTGGGCAAAACAGTCCCTAATTATTGCTTTAGTTTCCTCTTCATTGGTGGTGAATTGACCCTTTTCATTTTTGATACTGGTAATTTGGTTTTCTTCTTTCTTTTTTTAAAAACAAATGAACTAAGTGTTTATCTATTTATTTCATTGGTTCCCCCCTGCCCCCATAAAACCAGCTCTTCATTTTGTTTATTAGTTCAACAGTTTCTTAATTTCAATTTTATTAATTTCTCCTTTGGTTTTCAATATTTTAAATTTGGTATTGGGGATTTTTAATTCATTCTATTTTTAGCTTTTGTAAATACATACCCAATTTACTTATTTCCTCTTTCTCTATTTTATATATGTAAGGATTCAGAGATATAAAACTTCCCCTAATAACCACTTTCTCTGCATCCCACAAAGTTTTGGTACGTTGTCTCATTAATGTCACTTTCTTGGATGAAGTTATTGATTGTTTCTATGATTTCTTTGACCCACTTATTCTTTAGAATTAGATTATTTAGTTTCTAATTAATTTTTAGTCTTTCCATGGCCCTTTATTACATGCAATTTTTATTGCATCATGATATGAAAAGAATGTATTTAATATTTCTGCCTTTCTACATTGCATTGTGAAGTTTTTATGCCCAAGTACATGGTCAGTTTTTGTATAGGTACCATGTACCACTGAGAAAGTTATATTCTTTTCTATCCCCATTCAATTTTCTCCAGAGGTCTACCATATGTAACTTTTCCTAATATTCTATTTACCTCCTTAACTTATTTTTTGTTACTTTTGTGGTTAGATGTATCTTGATCAGAGAGGGGGAGGTTGAGGTCTCCCCCTCCCAATAAAATTTTGCTGTCTATTTCTTCCTGTAACTCCCTTAAGTTCTCCTCTAAGAATTTGCATGCTATACCACTTGGTGCATTTATGTTTAGTAATGATATTACTTCATTGTCTATAGTAACTTTTTACAGGATGCAGTTTCCTCCCTTATCTCTTTTAATTAGGTCTATTATTGTTTTTGCTTTGCCTGAGATCAGGATTGCTACCCCTGTTTTTTGTTTTTGTTCTTTTAGCTTCAACTGAAGCATAATATATTCTACTCCAGCCTTTTACCTTTACCATGTGTGTATCCTTCTGTTTCAAGAGTATTTCTTGTAAACATATTGTAGGAGTATAATTTTTAATCCATTCTGCTATCCAATTCTGTTTAATGGAAAAGTTCATCCCATTGACATTCACAGTATTGATTACTATCTGAGTCTTTCTCTATATATTATTCCCTCACCATTTATGTTTTTCTTTATCCCTCTACCTCCGCACTAGAATTTTTCTTTTGACCCCTGCCTCCCTCAATCTGCCCTCCATTCTATCAGCTCCCTCCCTTTTCTTCTTTCCTCTCCTACTGCCTATAGGGCAAGTTAGACTTCTATGTCAAATTGAACATGTTATTCCCTCCTTTAGCTAAATTCAATGCAAGTAAAGTTCAAACAATGCTCATTTCCTTCCCTTCATTACTTCTACTGTAATATTTTTCTGTGCCTCTTCATGTGATGTAATTTACCCTTTTCTGCCTCCTCATCTTCTCCAATTACAATACCTTTTCACCACTTAATTATGTTGGTTTTTATTATCACATCAAAGTCAACATAGATGCACCCCTTCTTGTCTATGTATTTCCCATCTAGATGTCATAAAAAAGATATAGTTCTCAAGAGTTACAAGTATCATCTTCCCATGTAGGAATGTAAACTGTTTGCCTTTAATGACTAATATGTTTGTTTGTTTTCCTTTCCTGTTTCCTTTTCTTATTCTTCTCTTGAGTCTTGTATTTGAAGATCAAAGTTTCCATTGAGTTCTGGTCTTTTATTCAAGAAAGGCTGGAAGTCCCCTATTTCATTAAATGTCCATTTCCTCCCCTGAAAAAAATAGTCTCAATTTCACTGGGATCCTTGGAATATCATATTCTAAGCCCTCTTATCTTTTGACATAGAAGCTGCAAGATCCTGCATAATCCTGACTGTGGTTCCATAATGTTTTAATTCTTTCTATTTTGTTCCTTGCAATATTTTCTCCTTGATCTGAATATTCTGGAATTTGGCTATGATATTCCTTGGTGTTTTCAATTTGGGATCTCTTTCAGGAGGTGATTGATGTATTCTTTCAATGACTATTTTACCCTCTGGTTCTAGAACCTTAGAATAGTTTTGCTCGATTATTTCTTGAAAGATATTGTCCAAGCTGTTTTTTTTTTTATAATTTTGGCTTTCAGGTAGACCAATAATTATTTAATTATCTCTCCTAGATCTATTTCCCAGATCTCTTGTTTTTCCAATGAGGTATTTTATATTTTCTTCTATTTTTTCATTCTTTTAATTTTGTTTGATTCTTGATGTCTCATAGAGTCATTAGCTTTCACTTGCCCAATTCTAATTTTTAACAAATTGTTTTCTTTAGTTAGTTTTTGTATCTTCTTTCCATTTGTCTAATTCTACTTTTTAAGGAGTTGTTTCCTTCAGCATACTTTTTCCCATTTTGTCAATTTTATTTTTAAATTGTTCAACTTTTCTTGTCTCTGTCTTATTTGACTTTTAAAATCCTTCTAAAGCTCTCCCAAGCAAGGTTTTTAGACTTAAGACCAGTTCATGTTCCCCTTTGAAGTTTTGGATATGGGTACATTGACAACGCTGTCTTTTCCTGAATTTGCATTTTGATCTTCCCTATCACTAAGATTAATCCTGGTTGTACTTTTTCTTTGTTGCTTTTTGCTCATGTTTGCTTATTTCTGGCTTTTAAATTTTATTTCTGCTTCTGGGGCCAAAGCAGCAATGTTGGAGACTCCTTGTGCTAGGGGCTAAGGACCTGGTACTGTTTTTTGTGTCCTGGGGCCTCAGGTACTGCCATCTGAAGCTTGTAGTGCTCTGGTAGTTTGCCTGGTGCTGAACTAGAGCTGGTGGCGGTAGGTAGTGTGGGCCTGGTGTTGGTGTTTGCCTTCTCCTCTTCCCTGGGACTCCGGATCTCTTACTGGTCTGTTGAGGTGGGACTTGCTACTGGATTGCTGGGATGCCTCCCCTTCTCTACTGGCCCCCTTCAGCCGCAGTAAGAAGAACTTTTCCTATTAATCCCCCTAGCATCCCAAGGTAAAGAACTATTGTACCCTGTCTTTCTACTGGCTGCACTATTCCTGGATTTTTCATGGGTTGATATTCTCTGGGTTTTTCAAGGTCTATAAGGAAAGGTGAGAGCTTACCGCTTTCTCTGCCATCTTGGCTCCTGCAAGTTGAAATAGGTTACTTTCAATCATTCTTTCTGTGGGCTGATAGTGCCAGGAGCAGCTGCTACCACTGCCACATGCCCTGTGCAGGACTGCACCTCTCTCACTCAATTCTGACAGACTCCTCCTGTTGACCTTCTAAGTTGTCTCCATTATCAGTGGCTCAGAAGTCTGGAAACCTCCACTGCTGCCAGTGATTTAGTCCCCTGAAGTCTGTTCCCTGTGTTCTTTTCCCAGACAGGTGCAGCAGATCCTTCCTGTCAACCTTTCAGGTTGTCTTGGACTAGAAATCTGTTTCTTTGTGAATTCTGCTGGTCTAGATTTTGTTCAGATTCACTTTTTAGAGGTATTTGAAGGGGTTTGGAGGAGAGCTCAGGTGAGTCCCTGCTTTCATCCATCATTTTGGCTCTACCTCAGAAAGTGAATATTAATGGTGGAAATGATTGAAGTTGTTTTATAGTGACCTTGAAAAATGACAAGTAGTATTATGAAAACTACTATTCTCAACCTTTTCAGGAGACTTGAAGCTTCTTCCTGAAACAAAAGCCTACTATTTTAACTACATTTTTCCAGGAATAACGTATGATTGTAGATCACAGAATGTGTCAAACTACTGTAAATGAGCCCTTTTCTGATTCCACCATTTTCTCTGACTACCTTTTTTTTTTTTTGAGGGGGGAAGGGAGAAGGTAGGACAATTGGGGTTGTGACTTGCCAAAGGTCACATGACTAGTGTTGTTGTTGTGTCTGAGGCCAAATTTGAACTCAGGTCCTCCTGACTCCAGGGCTGGCGCTCCATTCACTGTGCCACCTAGCTGCCCCCTGATCCCATCATTTTCTTTGTCCTCTGGAACCTGCTTCTCAGCATTGTGATGAGCATTAAATGAGATAATACTTATATATTGTTTAGGATACTGCCTCGCCCAAAGTAGGTACTTAAGAAATATTTTTTCTTTCCTTTTTTTTTTCTTCTTCCATGGTTACCTTGTATTTGTTTTATGTGTGTTTTGTAAATACTTTCATATATATTTTGTATGAGCCTCTATATACACTATCTCCCTCATTTGATCATAACCTCCTTGAGGACAGGAACTGTTTCTCTTTTGTCTTTATGTCCTTAGTGCCTAGAATTGAGCTTAGCTCATAATAGACTTAATGTATGATTGGTGGATTAATTGTTTAAATTAAAATTTAAGGTCATGAAAATGCCAGTGGAGTGTGTGAACAGGTTGCAATACATACAAACAAAAAGTATGCAGGAGAAACAACATAAAGGATGTCATCCAGAGAAATATAACCAAAAAGAAAAAGAAAAGAAGAACCAGTTATATAGTGAGAGCTAGTGATAGCCATTGTTACTTTATTATGTGTAAGGAATTCAGAGACTTTCTTCTGTTTATTGATGCAGTGTTTACTGACTGATTGGAGACAAAAGTAGTAGTAGTAGTAGTAGTAGTAGTAGTAGTAGTAGTAGTAGTAG
>NW_027187327.1:6143739-6161734 GCF_028583685.1 Petaurus breviceps papuanus
AGTAGTAGTAGTAGTAGTAGTAGTAGTAGTAGTAGTAGTAGTAGTAGTAGCAGTAGCAGTAGTAGTAGTAGTAGTAGTAGTAGTTTAGATGAATGAAAAACCCCCCAAAAAAGAGTTTCTGGGTAATTGATAATCAATCAAGTTGTAAAGATTTATTAAAGGTGATGAAAATTTAGTTAGGTAAGTACTAGATGAAGAATTTGGATTTTAATTGTATATGAGGTAATTTTGAGGAACTGGCAGTTTAATATTCCTGACTGGACTGTCCAAAGCTTCCATCTTTCATGGCAGAAATTTATGAAGATGTCATAACTATTCCCTTTTTTTTACCCTTCAAGCTGCATTTTTTCCTACCCATTCCTTTTCAATGATGTTGAATCACTAGAAAATTCAGGTTTTGAGGAGAAATCAAAATGCCCAGAAGGTGTGCAGTCTGCTAAATGGCAATTGTTTTCCCTTCTCATTTTCAACAAAGAAAATATTAGTCTTATAAAAGCTTTTCAAACAACAGTAGCATGCAGTTTGAATATAAATCACAAGGGAACTTAGGGGAAAATGTCATCCTCAATCCACTGAGCATATTGGTAGTCAGAAGATGCCAACATAATATTGGTATATGTTGCAATTTAAAATTAAGTTTCTTAATGGTTTTATTAAATATGACAGGCAGTGAAAACAGAGAGAAATGAAGAACAGTATGGTGGAGTAGGAAAAGCAGTAAACTCCAAGGCAGTAAATGTCTGGGTTTCAAATCAGACTCTGACACTACTTGTGGGCATCTAGGCACATGATTGCCTTTATCATTTCTCAAATGAGATTAGTAGGGGCAGCTACGTGGCATTGTGAATAGAACACTAGCCCTAGAGTCAGGAGGACCTGAGTTCAAATTAACTTAACCCAAAAACCAGCCATGTGACCTTGGGCAAGTCACTTAACCCTAATTGCCCTCCCAAAAAAAAGTAAAAAAAAAAACAACAAATAAAATGAGATTAGTAATGCTTGTATAGCAACTCTTCTGAAGTGTTCCCACAACTCACCCTTGCATTGGTGGAGTGGGTCCCTAATGAACAGCTTCTAGGTAGCATTCTAGAGTACCCTGTATGCCTAAAATTATAGGCAACCAAACCCCTCTTGGTGTTCTTCCTAAACTCTGTTGAATCTAGAGTCATAACTTATCTGCTACCATGAGTATCATTCCTTGAAGGAGATTCCTCCTTCAGGTGATTATATTTGTGCACATCTCTGTTTCTTCAGCTGACCTAAAATTATCTTGAACTTACTCGTCAATGGCTGGATAGGATGTCTCCTGTTGGGTGGGTGAATCTTCTGTTAGATGCTATGGGTCATATGAGAAAAAGAGAGAAGAGAGGGAGAGAAATCCCATCCTCCCCTCCCCCACCACTGTCAGGGTCTCACTCCATAACTAGTTTAGGTTTTGTTTGCCTCCTATTCTTGAACTACTAGATTGTGTGTATACATATACACATACATACATGCACACATGTATGCATGCATACATGGATATATGCGTATGCATATGACCAAGAGGTATGACTCATTTTCTCAGCCAATCAGTAGATATTTTTGGTATGGTGTCAGTTGTTTTTATCTAGTTCCAAGACCCTATAATTCTTTCAATTAAGAAACTTCACATCTTGTGGGATTGTAATGTAGTAGAAGTCTCCCTCTAGATTTCTTCTTTTTTTTATATAGCAATAAATTTTCATTTCAAGAAAGCCTATATGATAAATAATACTCTGTGTTGAGAATTGTTCATCTTGTCTTTGCTTCCTTGTGAGTTTTCTTTTATCCTCTGCTGTGAACTTTTTTACTTTGTTCTTTTTTCCCCTCCCCAACTCCCCCCAAGAAGGCCACAATAAAATTTAGATATGTTTCTCTATAGATAAAAATATATACATAATATCTCTAGATTTCTTGACATAATGTAGGTAGCAATTCCTTGTCCTCCAAATGTGACTTTCTCACATGCTTTGGCGGTTACACATACCTTTAATAATATATTTGATGATACTTTATGTTTGATTGTTTGTAATATGTTAGAGGGATGGGATTAGATGGGGACTATGATTTCTTTGACATAGGGAGCTTTGAATAAAGAAGTTAGTTGACCAGGGCCAATCGCCTTCCCTGAAACATATAGTCTTAGATAATTACCTGGAACACTGAGAGGTTAAATTACATATGATTAGGAACACATGTATATGTGTGTGTGTGTGTGTGTATATATATATATATATATATACATGGTGCATGTATATACACATACATATATGTCTTGTACTTAAAATTGTATCCACCTATTGTCTCCCCTATTAAAATATAAGCTCCTTGATGCTATTTATGATAGGGATATTACCTACTAGCATTTCCTCACAACAAGGTTTTAGGGGCTGGGAAACCTTTGGCCTTGAGGTCACATGTGGTTCTCTAGATCCTCAGTCACTACCCTTTGACTGAATTCAAACTTCCCAGAACAAATCATTTTATTGTGTATTAGACCTATCCCTTCTCTACCTTCCTGTAACAAGAACCAGTTTTCTTTAAAAGGAGACAAAGCAGTCCTGGGACTTGAGTGGCCCCAGCTTTCCTAATGTTACTTATTTCCTCTTCACCCTTAACTGCACTGCCAACATGATGTAGGACATTATTCCTGTGAGAGGGTTTAACTTTCCCCAAAGGAGATAAGCTATCCTCAGTAGTACCTGATTAGCTTTGGTTTCCCTGATGAAGATTCATGGTCAACTAAGGGCATAAAATGTTCCTAGATATTTGGAGACTGAACTTCTCAGACTTGGTGGGTGTCTGAGATTATACTTGCCCTGATGACCCATTGATTAGATGCACTTATATAATGGTTGAGTAAGATCTTCACTAAAACTGAAGATATATGTGAATATACACATGTATAATATATATGCATGCACATATATACACATACACAAGTATATTCATGCATATGTGCATACATATAAACACATAATACATGCGCAGAACATGTTTATGCAATGCATAGCATATTGCATGAGTTCACATACACATAATGCATATTATTTATACATGTGAAATGTACATGAAATAAAAACACAATACATATATATACATGCAGGCATATACATAGTATACAGATATAATATACATGAAATTCATATACATTCACTCACACATACATACATACATGCATATATATGTATGTATATATGTATATTCCCCCTGTCGTGAACTTTTGGGCAATCATAGTTCTCACTTAGGAGAATTTGTCATGTTCTAGGTCAGGCCTGATCCAATTAGTACAATATCACCACTGGCAGAAGCAACTGGAAGACCTCATCATTTTCTCTAACATTTAGAATTTCTCTACCATTTAGAATTTCTGCTAGCCAGCTTCCATGTCCATAATACATACCTTTCAGGAAAATATTTCCTTGTTTTATGTTTATTTTTCTTGAAAGTAATAAAAACATGCCACACACAATTACCTATTATTACATCCATTAAGGACTTTTCTATGATCCTAACACACACACACACACACACACACACACACACACACACACACACATATATATATATATATACACATATATATATATATGAGAGTTTCTATATTGGAACAGAGATTTTCAGGCTGAATCTTTTTCTACCTAATCAATTACTTGTTATAAGATCAAGATAATGACATTAATAGTAGCTCATATTATCTAAAACACTGTATTTTACAAAGTGTTTCTTTACTACAATCTTGCAAGGAAGGTAGTACAAATATAATCCTATTCATTTTATAGTTGAGGTGCCTGAAGCTTAGAGAGGTTATGTAACCCCATAATGTTATGTGTCTAGTTTATTGCAAAGCCAAGATTATAGCCCAAATCCTATGATTCTGAGTGTAATGATTTTCTCACCATGCTATGACAACATCCTTCTTTTTTTCTTTCTGTTTCTTTTTTGTGTTGTCATTTGCCTGTTGTTTAATGATTTTTGTCATAGTGTGGATGGCAGAGCAAAAGACAAAGTTCTCATACATCCTTCCCTGTCTACTTCTAATGCTGCCAGAAAAGTGGTTATAGAGAGTAGGGCTCTGTCAATATGAATCAAATGCCAAGCTTAGCAATAAATGGGCTTTAGTGTTAACATGTAGTACAATCATGAAATTTAATACTATCCTGTAAGACAGGATAACTGTCCCAATAAGGATCCAATAAGTGGATGGTATTCTTGCAGCCAAGTTAAGGCTGAGGTTTAGACTAGTCCACACATATCTTTGGTACCCTCTTCACTTATCTAAGTATTCCCTCAGATTTAAAGGTCATTTCAAATCTTGATTTACTTGCTTTCACAAACCCTCAGTGAGCTCTTTCTGCAATCATTTCACATTTATCAAATCCTACCTTGTGCTGTTAGCTTTTTATGTACTGCATATGCACTCTTTCCCAGAACAGATCATAATTCTATTCAATGCATTTTATTTCAACAAACATTTATTAAGCACTTATGATGTTTCACATTCTCTGTTAGTCACTGATGACTTGAAAAGAAAAAAAAGAAAAAGTCTGTATGCTCAAAGGGCTTATATTCTAGCAGAAATGCTATATGTAGAAATTGCCATGAACTAAAATTTAAAAAAAGATAAATATTCTAAGAAGTGGAAATAAAGAAATATTATAAATTACTCCCAGGAAGTGACCACCTTTTATGCTTCTTGGTATCTTTCACAGTGTAAGCAGAGTGGCAATGATGGTGAAAACTTATTTTATAGTATTTTATACTTGCCAAAATATTTTCACATCCATCATCTCATTTATTCATTACAACAATTTTTTAGGTTGGTAGGGAATGTAATATTATTTCATTTGATAGAAGTAAGAGATTTAGAAGGTTAAGTGGCTTCTCACAATCTGTAATAGTAATGTAATTTAAAGATCCCTTTGTATTGGCAAGCACGAAGCACCTTGTTTCAAGTGTGATTGTATCAAGCCTCTGTTAAGAAACAGAATGTATGAATGCCAATTGCTGATGTAACAGGAAGGTGCTGAACAGGGAGGAGCTAATATCTTGTATAAGGAAAAGCCCAAGCTGAGAGAGGCCAGAATTTCTCTCAGCAAGCATCTAGAGTCTGGGCTGCTACTGCTGGAGTGAAGCCTGAACTGAGAATTGAGAAGAACTGAGAAGAGAAATGAGAACTGAAAACTGAGACAGAAATTCTTGGAGCAAGCCTAGTGGAGGCTGAAGAGAAGAGGCAAGAAAGTGATTTTGATTTTGAGAACAGAACTTGTGGTGGAGCTTCTTCTGAGAGCCAGCCAAACTCCTGCTGAGAGCTTCTGAGAACCAGCTGGAGCTGCTAAAGTCGTCTGAGGGCTAGCCGGAGCAGCTAGAGGAAGCAGCACTGTGGTGTTTGTACTTTATCTGTGTGCTTTGGGTCTATGTTGATTTCACAGGCAGAAAGTGAATTGAGATGATAGTGCCAAACATGTGTGTGAATATTGTTGTAATTCTGCTAAGCTTTATGTGTATAGATATTGTTGTAGCTCTGTTAAGTTTTCTCTTCCCAGGAACAGAAACTGTGAAAGACTTGAGGTGGACTAAAGACCTTGTGAGCTTTAATATGGAATAGGAACTTCATAGAAAGCTAGACAAGAAATTGGGAGCTGTCTGCCTTTGAACACAGGTGGAAGTTGGTTAGAATCGGGCAGTAGCTGGGACCATGGAAGAGGAACGATGGAAGTTGAGAGCCTGCCTCAAGTCAAGATCAAAAGACCTCTCCTTGGGTATTTAATGCTGACTGATGAAATTGTAACTTACTTGTGACCTAGGGGTGTACTTTGTACTTTCCACTACCACTTAAGAGGGTACTGAGTAGTGACTGATGATATTGTAACTTAATTGCATTCCATGGGTGGAAGCACTTTGACTTTTGTACTTTGTGATTGACTAAATGAATGTACTTTGATTAAAACTATGTGACCACTTTGGTGAAAGCTATGTGGTCACTTTAGTGATAAGTTGTGAAGTAATAACATTCTGAATACTGTATTTTGATTTTCTGTGAATGTTTTGCTCTTATTTGTTACTGAATAAATAGAGAGTTTGCTATACTGTGTAATCAGAACCTTGAACATTGTTCTCAGCAACAGTACTCTGGAAAGCTGCTCATGCTTGGCTTTACTGAATCACAGAAAAAGAATCCTTATAACACTATACAATCGATAATGGGTCATCCAGTCTTTCTTTGAAAGGTGTACCTTGTGGATGAGGGATATCCCACAAGGAAATTTTAATTCATATGAACTGTTTTAGCACGATGGCCCTAATACAAAAGAATAAAATTTTCTTGGGTTTATTAATGCTTCCACATAGGAATAAAATTCCAGGGAAATCTCTAAAAACCATTAAGTTTATCTCATGGCTGAGGTTTTCCATATATTGGTGGAAGGATACCCTTCCACAAAGGTTACTAAATGTACTATATCAGAATAAAATGAGGTAATATATGTACAGTACAAGACTTAAAGCTATTTATTAATGCAGGTATGAAATGAATTTAATTCCTTCCTTATAGAAATTTCTAAGACACAGTATATACATGCCTGCATATACATGTTTGTATATGTACATATACATACATATATACAAACATATATATATATATATATAATATACTGTAATTCTCAGGATCCTCTTGTTGGTAATCCTCTTCCTTGCTAAATTTCCTATTATAGAAATCTCCTTCTTTCTGGCGGGTGCCTGACTCTTATCCTTAGGAACTCTTGAATTTGGAATTATTTGCACGGTAAATCAAGTGATACAAGTTAAGTGTTCACTATTTGCCAGCCCCTATAACAAACCATGGGAATTCAAATACAAGTGTAAATGTCCATTATTGAATATACCTAGTTGTTGATCAGTGCTTAGAAAAATAGAAAAGCAGATATAGGGAACTTCAGTTTAAGACTTGTCTGTGCAAGCAAATGTCACCCCTTACCATGTGTTTCACCTATAAGACTCCATTGCTACCAAAGATGGAATAATAAAAGATAAATTCCATGAAAGTGCCATTTGCTGAATTAGTCTAGAAGTACAAGGGATAGAAAGCAGAAATAAAGTTCCATATTGGAGACATAGAATTTGCAGGAGAGTTTATAAAGACAAAATGAACAAGAGACTTAGAGAGTCCTTTGTTCCAATTCTCACTCTTTCTCTCTGTCTCAGTCTCTGTCTCTCTCTCTCATACACACACACCAACACACACATCCATACATACATATTCACATATATGCATCGTACATAGGTTTTTATCATCCAATTGTATTGTTTTGAAGCTTCTAAACACTCCATTCCCTCATTCTTCCAATAAATACATGAATTCATTCCATTTTATCCAAACCTATGCACAAATTGCTGGGGTTCCCAAGATTTCATGACTCCCTCTCTTCCTTGCTCAGACTACTATTCTCTACACTAGCTTAGTCATGTGGGCTCCACCCTTTCTTTTATTATGATTATTGGGGCTTATTTGGACCACAAATATCTTGTGAATACTAGCACCAGGTCTATGTTCTGATGAATTTTAATCCCAGGGTATGATTTATAACTGTGTATCTGTATCTGTCCACCTTGACCTATCTCCCAAACCTATGTTGTCATTGCCAGTGAATTCAGATACTGTCAAATGAATTATAAGATAATAAACTTCACAAGGGAAGTTATTTTGTCTCATCTATATTTTATATTGCTCAAGTGTGCAGTACATGTTTATTGAATGAATGAACTCTGCTCATGCATGTGAGAGAAAAAATTTATCCATCTGAAAGGTATGTGTGTATGTACATATATGTGTGTACATATGTGTGTGTATATTTTCAAAATATGTGCTACATAATATAATAAGGTTTGGGGATATCTCTGAGGCTTTGGAATGTAATTAGGCACACAAGATAGAGGGGAACCTTTCTACATTTGAACCAATCTTTTTGGATAGTTTATGATTGTGTGTACTTCTTCCATCAACACAGAGCACAACTCCTTTGGGTTGCCATGGCCAAAAAAATAATAATTTCTTATGGCCAAACTTTTGTAGATTCTCATAATGAAGTATGAAGTTAAGGCAGCAGACAGCAATGTCATCACTGGGTCCACTCTTAAGAGAAGGTTAGAGTCAACATTTATGTTAGCTAATGAGGCTTCAAGGTAATATTTTGTTAGAAAACCTGTCAAAATTATAAGTGTTTGATGCTGAAGTTAAAAAGTCCAGCTTTGCTCCAAAGTAATTATTTCTTTCTCTTTACTTTTTCAGTTTGATTAACATTAAATAATGTTAGCTTGCAGGTGATTGTGAATGAATGAAGAATTAAAGAAGGAATGAATGATTAGCACACAACTAGGCAGTTCTTTGGTAGAGGACATTGGTGTCAACTAGGGGTAGTTACTTGATGATAGCCTGATAGAGAATCTTCATGTGCATGAGAAACATGACTGTGGGGATCACATGACTTCCCAGGCAGGGTCAGGTAGTTAGCCTGGATGAGCTTCCACAGTCAGCTGCTTCCCTGGGAACATGCCCTTAGGAAAATCCATGTGATATGCCCCTTAACAAATTTGAAGGGAAAGATCCACATGATAAACTTCTTCTCACTGAAAAAACTCAGAAAACGAGTGGGAAGAGGAAGACTTTTATCACACTTTTGAGAAAGTGGGTGTGGTGCTCACTAGGAACACCCACACTGATACACAGGCAGGAGGGAGGGTAATCAGTTCTGCCATTCCAGTCAGAGTTAGGGTTGTTTACATTCTTCATTATCCTACATTCCTTCCTTATGCAGATTACATAGGAGTGGTAGTGAGGGTACTTTTGACCAGGGCATGACCACTTAGACTTGAACCAGTTTCTCCAGCCTAATCTTTCTAGTCCTCCTGGCACCAGGATAGTTATTATCTTAGTGAAATAAGAGTAGTGAACTTCCCCACAGCTATTGATTATCTCCCAATAACTTTTGTGGGAGCAAAACAAAATACCACAATATCCTTTCTTGCAATGTGTATAAATGGGAGAATCATTTCATTCAGGGGATGGAACAATTTAAGTCATTAAATTCCTGCAAATAAGTCTTTAAAATCTCCAAAATTTCTTTAAAATATCAGTATAATTGACCTGATTGCAAATTATTTAGTAGATCTCTTTAATGAAGGTCATTTAAAAAATAAAGTTCTGAATTTTTAAAGAGGAATAGACTTTGATTTTGCCAATCAACTTCATGTCCCTGATTTCACTTTCACCTCTTGGGGACCACACTAATAAGGAATAGGCTGATTTGGAAAGTGAAATATGTCAAAAATATAAGAATTTTAGTGCTTAAAAGCCTTTGGATCCCACCTGAAACTGTTAGGTTTCTTTATTTCCTTTAACTATTTCCCTTTTATTTATGAGTATAAAAGCACTGGTTAAGACCTGTATTTTTTCTTTAATCTGAGAATGCTTTGGGTGCTCAGTAGATAATAGCAACACGAGCTCTCCATCTGTAAGACCATTGAAAAGTTTTCAATAGGCCAGTGCTACACTGGGATGAATGGGATGCTGGAAGCTAAGGTCTCATTATAAGCCTCAGTAAGATGGATGATGTAGGAACTCTCATATGAGGAAAAGGAAACTTTCAACCTTCAGTTTCTAGCATTTTTCACATAAAGTTTCCGATAAAGACAAATCATGGAGACCTAAAACAGCATTGCCTTGATTTATATTTTGCAATAGAAATGTCAGGAAAAAGTAATTTTTAAAAGAAACAAAACCTTAGATCTTCTCAAGCAAGGACAAGAAGAACCAAACTGTCATTAGATAAATAGGTTTTAAATGCTTATGTCAGCATTTTCCCCTCAGTTTCATTTCTTTTCACCCCTGTAGTTATAAAGAACACTCCAAGTTGCCCTTTTTTTCAAATCTCCATAGTAGGCCTATCTATGGATCTTTAACAATATCAGGAATAGTGGAAGAGGATCCAGCTACAATATCCTATTAGTGTTGCCCAGACATCTTCAATATTAGTACATAACTAGGGAGATTAATAAGTATGTGTTTCCCCTCCTGGGCTTTGTACATGAAGGAGTCAAGAAGGGACAAATTTGCCTTAATGTATCAAACCTCAGACTTTGCAGTTTCCTTTCTGTCCTATGGTTGCTTTGTATTTTGATTATTAAAGCAGCAGCTTAAATTCTGACTCATGCTTGCTGTCTGATGTGACAGGCACTCTTTGGTACCCATGTTGCAGTGCTGTGGCAGGCAGGCAGGTTTCTGCAGAAGAGATGTCCCTGCTCACTTTTGTTTCAGAAGTGACCAGCTGAACAATACAAGGTGAGCCAAATTGACTGTTCCTGGGAATTGCTGTCTCCCCCTAAGCTTTGGATGGGAAAATGCTGCAGTAGTGGTTTTGTCTTCCCAACCCCAAAGCAGCTGAGTTCAGAGTGATTTGTGGCCAATACTGTTAGGGTCTGCTAGTCAGCCACCTGTCCCTCCAACTGTCCCCTCTTTAGACACCACATATAATGACTGCAATGGGATGGTATCTATTTTTTCAAGAGAAAAATAGTTTATTTCACAAATGGAGACTTTCTGAAAAACATACTTAATATTTTTTCTGAGTTTTGTGGAATAGAATATCTGCCTGAGAGTTAAAGTCATTACCTGAAAGTACTGTCTACATGTGATGACTATGAATAAATCACATGACCTCTTGGGGTTAAGATTTTTCAAATTTTTAATAAGGGGTTAACATTACTTGTATTATTTTTTGCAGTTGTAATTCTATGAGAATTAAGGTTGATTTGAACTGAATCCTGTTGGAGAGTAAGTGAAAAACAACTTAGTTCTTTCAGTGAAGTCTACAAAGATCTATTCTGGAAGGTTGTCTTGATTAAAGTCAATTTGATTCAGCAAAACTTTATTAAGTACCTATTATGTTTAAGGCCCTACATCACAAAAGAGCTAATTCACCTCCTTCAAATTATCCATATGCTTCCTTTGTAGAATTAGAGCTAGAAAATGCCTTAGAGGTCATTTAGTCTAATTTTCTTTCTTTTACACTTGAGAAGACTGGGACTGAAGAAGTCAAGTGATTTGTTCATGGTGACAGAGTTAATGAATTAGTAGGATTACTCTTAATATCCATAACTCACCAAAAGCCTATCAGAATCCCTTTTGGAAAGCCCAAGTTAATGGTGGGGGGAGTCATTGATATCCAAAGACTAAAAGGATATTTTCAAATTTCATAGGGATTTAAAAAAAATAGTCCTATTTACTTTAAGAGATTTGTCAAAAATATTCTTCCTAGAAACCTTAAAAAATAGTTTTGAGTTTTTCAATTGTATGTGTATATGTAAGAAACTTTTGTTTTACTGAATATTAAAAGTGCATTTCCTATATTAATTCACATGATTTCAGAATTGAAGTAAATGCCTTCCACCAACCAATGACAGGATGGGAAGTAACTTAAATATAGTGCAGCAGGCAACAGCTCATGAGAAATTTTCTCACAGGTGGATAAGTTGGGGTTACTGAGCTTGAATAAAGTAATTGCTTGATCATATACTTATTACCCCAAGGGCTTTACTTAATCAGAATAGAACAGATTTTGAATAGAAGTAGAGACAATACTTGAGGTATCTTTGCTGGATAAATCCGAAGTATTGCTTCAGGTACATAAAAGTTAAGTGCCCAGGATCACATGGTTTGTAAAAGTCAGGGGCAGAATTTGAATCTAGGTCTTCCTGAATCCAAGTTCTCTATTCTCTTCAGTGTACCATGCTGTCTGTGAATGCTCATTTGCCTTTAAGAGATGTTAAAAAAAAGTTCCCAACAAAAAGAAAATACCAAAAAAAAATTAAAAAGAGGGCAGAACATCTTTGAAAAGGAATCTGACAGAATGCCAAAGTTTAAAATGGATTCAAATAAAGAAATTCTATTATTAAAGTTGGAGGATATACCCAGGGGTATTCTAGCACCAGCTTGAACTGGCTTGGGAAAGCCGGTCATTAAATTTTCAATGTGAAAATAGGAGTTAGCAAATACTAAAAATGATGTATTGACAAATCATTTTATTGATCATCTTGACTTTAGAAAGTGATAGAGAAAATATTAAGAATGCATATCAAACTTAAAATAACATCATGGATTTTGTTGGGAGAGTTTCTGGTTTTTTGTCTTAAATTGTATTTTTATCATTCATTTTGTTAAATATTTCCAAGTTATACTTTAATATTTTTGTTTATTTATATTTAACATTCATTTACAAAATTTTGAGTTCTCTCCCTCTCTTGCCCCAGATCCCCTCCTCCATTGATAATGTAAACAATATAATGTCAATTATACATGTGAAGTCTTGCAAAACACATCCATAGTTTGAGTCTTCTCTGTGATGTCACGGCCTATATCACTTAACCATTCAAAACTTTCAATTGTTTTTTGCTATCTGTAGAAAATTTTCTGGTTATGCAAAAGGCACTGTTCATCCCTGGGCCTCTACTCAATGCCTCTCAAGCTTAATAAGGCCTACTAAAGAGTTTATGATCTCTTGGGTTAGCCTCAAACAGCTTGGGTCATCTCTATGATATAATAACTCCACTGATATAAGCTACTTGACGGCAGGGAATGGTTTATTTTTTTGTATTTGGATCCTAGAACAATGACTGATAGATGTTTAATGTTTGTTGTGTGACTGAAATACTGCATTGGAGGACTCAAAATGTATGATTATTTAATATTATTCATTTTAAGCATTTAATTTGAATTAGTATTTACCTTATACTATAGGTATAAAGAAATTTAATACCAAATGATGGAAAAATAGAGCTTCAGCCTGGAATTTAGGACCCTAAAACTCTATAGTTAAAAAAAATCAACAAGGGGAAAAGAACCTGACTATACATTTTCCCATAATATTCCAAAGGAAGAAGAGGTAAAATACTTTGAAATTTAAAAAAAAATCCATTATGTTTGAATGTTTTCTTCCTACACTCAGCTCAGTAACACAATGATAATAATCCTTACACCCATTCTCACAGTGCTGTTGTAAGGAAAGTGATTTGTGTACCTCAAAGCACTACATGAATGAATGAAGGAATGGACAGAGAAAAAGCATTTATTGAACAGTTACTAGGTGCTAAGTACTGGGGATAGGAATAAAAAACTAAGACAACCCTCGCTCTCAAGGAATTTACATTTTAATGGAGGAGACAACACATATAATGTGTTTATCTTCTTGCATTATTGTAATTAACTACACACAGTACAATGATAGGGTATTAGTGAACATGAAGAGATAAGATACTGTAGGGAGTTAAACTGATAGGTAGGGAGAAAGGACAACTGTAATGGTACATGAAACAATAAAGAGGGGAATGCCAATTCCATGGCATTTACTTCAATTACTTTAATTATGTAGTTGGGGAAAAACATAAGGACCCTTACTCAATTCAAAGTTGTTTCTGGCATTATCCTCAATTTCCCAAATACTTCTGCAGTGATATTTTCCCACACTAAAAAACACCTACATATGAAGAAAAATGCTACCTGCATACAAAGAAAAAACTAATAATTAGAACTTTGTTTACAATAATTTTCTATATACACACACAAACACATCTATTTATGTCTAATAGTAGCTATCTCTTGAGTGGAAAGGTGAGGAAGAAAAGAAAAAATTAAATTTACATGATACTTTATTTTGTATTTAAAAGGAATAATAAGTTGTACATAATAGATTAACTGTTCCATGTGCAATCACATCTTTAATTTTACTATACTACGGAAATGTTTATTTTATTTGATAAATTAAAAATTAAATAAATGAGAAAAAAACTTAATTTTTAGAATTTGGGGGGATATTTTGAAGAGACTCTAAAAGGCCTTAGCTTCTGGAATAATCAAACTGATTGGAATCAGGAACCTCTGACCTAGAGAGTATTTGTTGACAACAGAATATTTCTTGCTAAAAATTTATAATTCCACTTGTGACATTAGGCCTAGGACTCTCAGATATGACCTTTGATGTTGGGGAGCAGATACTCAGGCAATTTCCTTTCCATAATATAGGTTAAAATGAATCTGAATCAGGAAATCATCAAAAATTTCTCCAGGAAACCCAGATAGCTACAAGAACAGCCACGGCTAGCCCCAGACCGAAGTCTCCTCTATTAGTTTCCTTGCCTACCCATTACCAACAGTTCATAGAGGATATGTTGAATCCAGTTTTGCAATATACCAACAATAATCTTCTTCTCTTTTAGCACTCCTCTGTCTCCTGTGAAGAAGATGGCACAATTGTAAATGTCAAAGTTCACCTGACTTGCGGTTATGCTGGGTTTCTTTGTGTAATATGCTGATATATTACAAGGGAGCCAGCACCAAAGATCCAAAAAGGACATTTGAATCTCACTGAACTCTGGATATACTTCAACTACAGTCGAATACCTTTGTTTTGACTTGACTTTATCACTACTTTCTCAGTTTTATTACAGTATTAGAACATTCTCAGGGAAGTATATTCCTATGTGTTTGGTTTGGAAATACCATGATTTAATTAGAAAAGTACAACCTACATATCAGAGACAGTAGAATGTTGCATGAAAGATGAAAAGCCAAACTCTGCTGAATAGCAGAATACACAGAACAATGACTGAGCTTTGCCAAGGACCAAATAAATTTGACTCACAGCTGAATGGAGGTTCAAGATAAAGCAACAGAGTAAGCATAAGTGCACAATGTTTGTGCACATTATTGTTGTGAACAAAATGAATAGTCCTTCAGTAGGGTTTGGAAGCATCAGCAATTCTGCAGGGAAAAGACAACATCATTAAATCTTGCTTTCTCAAAATGATGGAGGATTTTTCTCTTCTTTGCTCCCTGTGTCTGTCTTAGCCACTGAATTTAATGTTAGAACACTGATAGCTAGAGGAAGAGAATCCATTCGGAATATGTGTGCAATTTCTTGACAGACCTGTGAGCATTCTGTTTTAAGAGAAATAGAGCACTAGGCATATATTTTATTTTAATCAAAGACATATGTGCTGCATAGCACCTGTTCTAATGAGAGGTACATTTTTTTCCTACTCATTTTTGACTCTTGCCATAGAAGATCAAACAAACACTTATTTGTGAACAGAGAATTTTGGAATCAGCAATTACAAGGTTCACTAGTCCTAGATGACAAAAGATATAAATGTCTTATATTGTGTCTCCATGATGCTACCCTGGAAAATTGCAGGTCATGGTCAAGCTATACAAGAATATATGTGTACATATATGCATTTGCATGAAACTATATTTGCATATATCCATATATACTTACATGTATAGACATACATATATACACAGAGCTGTCTGAAGTTAACTGAATCTCCTGTTCAAAAATTGTGAGTTGTAGTGGGCTAAGATGGTTGAGTGCCCACACTAAACTTGGCATTAATATGGTGAGCCCCTGGGACTGGGGCATAGTAGAATGAGTGCTAGTCTTATAGTTGGTTAGATCTGGGTTCAAATGATGCCTCCTTTGATGACAAGTAAGTCATACTTCTTTTCTTTTATTCAATTTCCACACATATAAATTGGATATAATAGAACCTCTAGTATCTACATCATAAGGCCCCTGTATAACTTAAGTGTATTTATCTTTACAAAGTGATTTGCAAAACAAAATCTTATATGAGATGTGTCAAAAGTCTTAGTGAATTAAGCCTTTTGGGACACCCTGTTTAATTATGCTTCCTTCACATAAACTCAATTGTCTACTCATTGTCCTTGAAACATAGGGAACAAGTTTTTCTTTCTTTATCCCCCCATTTCTGTACCTTTATTCATGTATTACAGAGTTGCCTTTGCTGTCTATCTACCTGTTCAGATTCTATCCAAAACTCAACAACCAACTCTAGTTCCATCTCCCTAATGAAGTCTCTTAAATCACTATGGCCCAAAGTGAGATCTCCTCTCTTTGATCTCATTTGGCATGATTTTCCAGTTAGCCAATCAGTAAACTTTATTAAGTATGAATCTTGTGCCAGGCATTGTATTAAGTTATGGGAATACAAGAAAAGACAAAAGAGACCTCCTGCCACCAAGAAGCTCACAGTATAATGGGAAACAACTATATAAACACAATACATATGTGTATATATTGACATCTATATATCTGTGTGTGTATAATAATAAATTGGAGATAATCTCAGAGAGAAGGCACTAGCATTAATGGTGGTCAGAAAAACCTTCTTGTAAAGGGTAGAATTTTAGCTAGGACTTGGAGGAAATTAGAGAAAGCAGAATGCAGAATGAAGGAGGGAGAATATTTTAGGCATGAGACACAGCCAAAGAAAATGGGAAATGGAATATCTTTTTTGAGAAAGAGCATTGAATGGTTCAGTACTGAGAGGGTGGGGAAATGTAAGGTGTAAAAAGAATGAGGAATGAAAATGTGATGGTGGGAAGATGTTTTAAATACCAAAAGCAATTATTTAAAATTTTACTTACTATAACTCGCATATTGTTGCCTTATATTGGTATTTATTCTATGCCATCAAACTTATTTTATCACTCTAGTTAGTAATCTCATTGAGGGATGGGATCCTATTTATTTTTTGTATACATCATAGTACTCATCATACACCCTGGGCGCCCAATTAATATTTGTCTCCTGAATGACAAACTGCTTGCAATTGCACAGCACTTTAAAGTATACACAGTACTTTCCAATTACCATTCTGTGAGGCATGTAGCAAAAGGATGTCAGCTTTTGGGGGGCATTTTTTTCTTTAAATTCCTAGTAACCCAGCCCTGTGTCTTATACATGGCAGTTGTTTATTAAATGCCTGTTGGATTGAACTTATTTGTTGAAAACCCACATTGTAGGCAATAAAACTGAACCTAAGAGAGGTTGTGAGGGAAGGTTGATATACTTATATATAATATGATATATACTTACATATAATATAAAAAGGGAAGGTTGATATATAATATATACTTATATATTATATAATATAAATACTTATATGTATATATAATAAATACTTGATATGTATTTATTAAGTGCCTATTATGTGCCAGTTATTGTGCTAAGCACTTTATAAATATTCTCTCATTTGATCCTCAAAAGAACACTATAAAGTGAGAACTGTTATTATCCCCTCTCTACAGTTGCCAAAACTGCAACAGACATATTAAATGACTTGCCAAGTGTCACACAGTAAGGAAATTTATGAAACTGGACTTGAATTCATGTCTTTTTGAATCTAGACTAACAATTCTTTCCTCTGTGCCACCTAGCATCTCTGTGACACATAGCTAGTTTGCTCCAGATCTGGAATTCCATCAGGTCCTGGGGGTCTAAGGCTAGTCTTTTTTTTTTTTTAAATGCTTTATTAAATTCTGATTTACATCATTCATTTCTGCCAGATTTTGAGTTACGAATTTTCTCCCCGTTTTTCCCCCACCCATACCCCCAAAACAGCAGTCGCACAGGATATCCCCACCTCCAATCTGCTCTCTCCCATATTTTCTCCCATACCCATTTCGACTTTTCCAGTGGATCTCTATGCCTCAGTGCTTGTATATCTTATTTCTTAATTACATGTAAGATGGTATTAATAATAGCATATATATATATACATACATACACACCACACACACACACACACACACACACACATATATATATATATTTGAATATTTGATTTAAAAACTTCCAATTCCAGATTCATTCCCTTCGCCCCCTGCCATCCACCCCCAATGGAGAGACAAGCAGTTCAGTATAGGTTGTACATGTGCGGCTAATGCAAAACAATAACATAGTAGATATATTGTAAAAGACTGACTATATTTCCCTCCCTCCTATCCCACCTCCCACTCGTTCTATTCTCTACTTTGATCCAGTCCCTTTTCAAAAGTGAGTGCTTCCAACTTCCCTCCCCCCCAGCCTGCCCTCCCTTCCATCATCCCCCCTCTCATCTC